>NW_025386642.1:0-3777 GCF_016433145.1 Gracilinanus agilis
TATGTACATATGTATATATATATATATTATAACATATATAACCCAAAATTCTTTGAGGGAAGAGTTCTAAACAAATTTTACATCTAAAGGGGTCCTAAGATAAAAAAGTTTAAGAACTACTGCCCTAAAAGCATTTTTTCCATAAGCTAAAATTGTTAGCTTTTTATTAAGAAATATTTTCAGAATTTTTAAAAATTAAAATATGTTAAGTATTTGATAATCTGACATCATTTGCTCTGAATGTCATATAAACAAGGAAAGCAATCTAATTCTTAGATTTCATGGTTATAGCCACGTTGGGGTACTTTTTTGTACATAATACTTTTCTTGAGCTAATAAATGAATTGTTCTTGTCTTTCCTTGTATCATTACCTTTTTTCTCTTACTGTGTTTTGTTCCTTAAATTCATGCTTGTATTTCCATTTTTAAAATACCTACTTGCTTTTTTAAAAATTACAGTTTTTTGGAGTTCCGAGTTAAGATGGTGGCAGAGTAAAAAGCAGCTGCTTGACTTCTCCTAACCCATGCATATAGGACTCCTCAAGAAGAGGAGTAAATAAAAACAAATCCAGAGTAAAGAAGGGACCCCACAACAGGGTGCAGCATTGGAGGTATGTGGAAACAGGGCATTTCCATGCTATAAAGGGGTGCAACAGCTCCCACAAAAACACAAGTGGAGCAACCGCCTTCCCCACCCCACACCACCTACAACACCAAAGCCAGTGCACGGGAGTCAGAACAGGTTTGGGGCACCCATTGCGTCATTGGCAGCTCACCAGGGCTTGTTCCTGGGAGCAGCAAGACTTGGGACGCCCCTGGGAGGCTGAGGAACTCGTGGACTCTGAGCACAGACCCTGAGCCCAGGCGCAGGTGAAGGGGCTGACACAGGCACGGGCTGAGGCATGGATTAAAGCCCAGACTGGGGCACGGACGAAGGGGCTGATTCTGAGTGCAGGAGCAGACCTTGAGTGGGGACCCAGTGCAGAGAGGTGCTCAACTGTGGAAGCAGCTCCCTGAGTCTGTTAAAGGAGCTTCAGGCAGAAGAACAAGCAAGGAGATCACCAGGAGGCTTTTCCCAAAACAACTAGACCTGAGACCTCAGGAGTTTAAAGAGTGCAGACAGATCTTGGGGACAAGCATAAAGCTGAGAGGGAACTCAGCTTACAATGGCAAGCCAGAATCATCAGGAAAACTAGAAGAGAAAGATGAAGAAGAAAAAACCTTTAACACTTGACAACTTTTACACACAAAAAATCCAGACAACAGAGGAAACAACTGAGGAGAACACACAAGTAACCATATCCAAACCTTCCCAAAACAATGAAAACAGGTCACAAGGTCTTGAAGAGTTCAAATTGGAGATCATGAGAAAGATGGAAGAGATCTGGCAAGAAAATAACAGTTTAAAAGGGAGAATTTCACTGGAAAGTGAGACAAGTAAATCAAAGACCAGAAATGACCAGATTGAAAAGGAAAACCAGTCTCTAAAAGCTAGAATTGGGCAATTAGAAAAAGATGCCCCCAAATCAAAAGAATTAATAAGCAAATTGGAGACCAAAATCAAACAGCTGGAAAACAGGTCAGACCAAAATGAAAAGGAAAATCAAAAGCTTATAGCAGAAAACCAGTCTCTAAAGACAAGAATTGGGCAAGGATAGGCTAATGATCTATCAAGAACAGCAAGAACAAATAAAACAAAGTCAAAAGACAGATCAAATAGAAGGAAACATGAAATAACTCAATGAGAAACTGATAGATCAAGAAAACTGGTCTAGAAGAGACAATCATTGGTCTTTCTGAAAAAGCAGAAATTAATAGAAATTTGGACTCCATACTAAAAGAAATTATTCAGCAAAATTGCCCTGAAGTTCTACAACAAAAGGGCAATATAGACATTGAAAGGATCCATAGATCACCCTCAACACTAGACCCAGAAAAGACAACCCCCAGGAATATAGTAGCCAAATTCAAGAGCTTCCAAGTAAAAGAAAAAATTTTACAAAAAGCCAGAAAGAGACAATTCAGATATCAAGGAGTGCCAATCAGGATCACACAGGATCTGGCAGCCTCCATACTAAAAGACCACAAGGCTTGGAATATGATATTCAGAAAAGTAAGAGAACTGGGTTTCCAACCAAAGATCACCCACCCATCAAAACTGACTATATTCTTCCAGGGGAAAGTTTGGGCATTCAACAAGATAGAAAAATTTCCAAACATTTGCATAGGAAAGACCAGGACTCAATGGAAAGTTCAATATCCAACCACAAAAATCAAGAAAAACATGAAAAGGTAAATAAGAAACAGAAGGGAAAGTAAGAAAACTCATATTTTTTAAATTTGCCTCTTTAAGGGCTTCAATAAGATCTAATTATTGGTACTCCTTTGTGGGGAAATGTTATGTATAATTCTCTGTAGTGAACTCTGTTCACCATTATAGCATTCACTATTATAATAATTAGAAGAATTATTCATAGGGAGAGCTTGGAATATTAAATGGTCTATGATGATATGGCGGGTGGGAAAGAGGGGATGAATAGCAGTGGACACCAAGAGAAACTTGAGAGATTGAGAAAAATAGGGTATTCTATTACACACAAAGAGGGCATGGGAAGGGGAAGGAATGAATACTATTATGAGAAGGAGAGGAAGAGATCATTAAGAGGTAATATTTACACCTTACTCTCAGTGTAATTAATGCTGAGAGGGAAGAATAGTTATATCCATTGGGATATAAAACTCTATCTAACCCTACTGAGAAAGTCAGAAGGGATAAACCCAAGGGAGCAGGGGAGTGGGGAGGTCAAAAAAGGAGGGGAGAAGAAGGGGGAGGGAATTCATTAGGCCTTTAAAAATAAAAATAGGGGAATAATAAGGGAGCAGAAAGAAAGGGAAGTTAATCAAGGGAGGGGATAAGGGATACTGGCTTAAAGCAAACCACTGGTTTAAAAGGAAACAGGTTGAGAAGAAGGGGTAGGAATAGGGGAGGATACGAAAATGTCAGAGAATGCACAACTGATAATTATAACTCTGAATGTGAATGGGATGAACTTGCTCATAAAACGGAAGCAAATAGCAGAGTAGATTAGAAACCAAAATCCTACCATATGCTGTCTACAAGAAACACATATGAGGTGGATGGACATACACAAGTTTAAAGTTCAGGGCTTGAGCAAAATCTTTTGGGCATCAAATGAGAAAAAGAAGGCAGGAATGGCTATTGTGATTTCTGACAAAGCCAAAGTAAAAATAGATATGATTAAAAAAGAGAGAGAAGGTCATTACATCCTGATTAAAGGCAGTATAAACAATGAGGAAATAACACTGCTCAATATGTATGCACCAAGTGGTATAGCATCCAAATTCATAAAGGAGAAACTGGCAGAGCTCAAGAAGGAAATATATAGTAAAACCATAATAGTAGGAGATCTAAATTTTCCTCTTTCAGATCTAGATAAATCAAACCAAAAAATAAATAAGAAAGAGGTAAGAGAGGTGAATGAAGTCTGAGAAAAATTAGATCTAATTGATATATGGAGAAAAATAAACAGGGACAAAAAGGAATACACCTTCTTTTCAGCTACACATGGTATATTCACAAAGATTAACCAGGTAATAGGGCATAGAAACATTGCAAATAAATGCAAAAGAGCAGAAATAAGAAATGTAACTTTCTCAGATCATAATGCAATAAAAATAATAATTAGTAAGGGCACCTGGACAGGTAAAACAAAAACCAATTGGAAATTAAACAATTTGATTCTCCAAAACCAATTT
>NW_025386643.1:0-2435 GCF_016433145.1 Gracilinanus agilis
CCATCTTGGAGTCAACACTGTGTATTGGCTCCAAGGCAGAAGAATGGTAAGGACTAGGCAATGGGAAGTTAAGTAACTTGCCCAGGGTCACACAGCTAGGAAGTGTCTGAGGCCAGATTTGAACGTAGGACCTCCTGTCTCTAGGCCTGGCTCTCAATCCACTGAGCTACTCAGCTGCCCTCTCATTCAATACTTTCAATGACAGAAGAAAATGAAAACCCAGATGAAGTCAAGGTGTGAGTCACTTTCTGCTCCCAGAAACTTACTCTCCTTGCCCCAACCAGGTCTGAGCAGGTTGGGCAGGTAGGCATTCAGAAGGAAGCAAGGGCAAAGACGGGGCAGTCAGACTGGTTGAGGTTGAGCAATGAAGCCAGGGCTGGGCAGGTCACATGCATCAAGGTAGGGAGGTAAAAGGGGGTACTATGCCAGAGGGAGCATGGTCTGCAATGGAAATCCCAAATCTGCCATTCACTGACAGTATTGGATCAGAGCTTTGAAGATCTAGAGCTTGAAGGGACCCCAGAAGCCAGCCCTATTCAGTTACAGATGAGGAAACTGAGGCCCAAAGAGGTTCAATGGTCTACCCAAGACAGTAAACATCAGAAGCAGCATTTAAATTCAGGTTTTCTGACTCCAAAGCCAATTTCCTCTCTACTGCACCACACTGCCTCCTTCCTTACAAAACTCCAGGCAAGTCCCTTAACTTTTATGTGCCTCCGCTTTCTAATTGGAGTATCTAGATGACACAACGAATACACTACCAGGCTCCTCTCCCTAAGATCAAATCTGGCCTCAAGACACTTACTAGCTGTGTGACCCTGGATGAGTCACTTCACCCTATTTGTCTTGGTGTCCTCTTGTATAAAAAGAGCTGGAGAAAGGAATGGCAAATCACTCCAGTATCTTTGCCAAGAAAACCCCAAATGGGGTCAGGAAGAGTCAGACAAGTCTGAAACAATTGAACAACAATTTTCTAATCTGTGAAACAAGGATCATACTTGCATTGTCTCCCAAGGGTTGTTGGGTTGAGGCCTCCTGATAAATCTTTTGTCTCTATGCAAATGTCAGTTATTATTAGTGGAAGCAAACAGGCAGATAATATAAAAAGCATCTGTACATACAATATGCATTTATATAATACTCTGAGGTTTGTCAAGCATATTACAAATATTAATCTCCCAACAATTCTGGGAAGTAGATGTTATTATTCTATTTTGTAGGGAAACTGAGGCAGACAGAAGTGAAGTCACTTGCCAAGGGTCACACAGCTAATAAGGCTCTAAGGTCAAATTTGAATCCAGGTCTCAGCAAATCCAAGTCTAATGCTCTACCTACTTTTGACACCTAATGCAAAGGATTGGGGGAAAGGCAAGATGGTGGCTTACCCTAAAAGGGCTCAGGTTTCTTATTTTAACAGGCAGCGACTTTTTTTTTTGACACACATTGACATTAGATCACAGAATCATGTGGTGTCAGAGCTAAAAGAGGCATTAGAGACTCCCAAGACCAAACCTTTCATCCTTTGGTATAGAACCATAATCTAATGGAAAAAATTATGGAGTCAAGACACCAAGACTGGAGTCTCAGCCCTACCACTAACTAGCTGGGTGGTCTTGAACAAGTGGTTTGACCTCTCTGCTCCTTTGTTAAGTGGCTTAATATTGAATTTTATACAATCTACCTCACAGAGCTGAAATTGCTCATTAATAAGAATAGCTACCTTTCCTAGAACATTATATATAATATAACATAACATAATATAATGACTTTGGTAGGTAAGGGGGAAAGGAATAAGCATTTATCCATGCCAAGCACTGTGCCAAGTGCTTTACAATTATTACTCCATTTTATTCTCACCATTTACATATGTACATTTTATTTTTATATATTCATCCCCATTTTATGGATGAAGAAACAGAGGCAGACAGAGGTTAAGTGACTAGCCAAGGGATACCCAACTAGTAAGTATCTGAGTGTGGGTTTGAACTCGGGTCTTCCTGACTCCAGGCCCAGGGCTCTATCTATCATTTAACTTCCTCTGGCAGGTAGAGGACTTAAGGTGTGTGTTATTTGGGGGTGTAGAACTAGTGTTTTCATCAGTGGAAGGAAATCCCTTCACATAAGCACATCAGCAACTCCAAAGTAAGCAAAGCCTTAAAAACTTTCTGGAGTCACAGAAACAGAAAATGTCTGGCCCAAAGTCATGGAACTACTAGTGGTCAGTGGTAGAACCCAGGTCTTCCATTTTCTAAAGTTGAGCAAGTATTATTATTATCCTTTCTTGCTTATAGAAAAGGAACTTATGGGGAACTTGGGTGACTTAGTGGATAGAGTTAGGTCTGGAGACAGGAGATCCTGGCTTCAAATCTAGTCTCAGGCATTTCCTAGCTGTGTGATCCTAGGCACTTAAGTCAATTAACCCCAGTTACCTATCC
>NW_025386644.1:0-4907 GCF_016433145.1 Gracilinanus agilis
CTTTCCTTTGCTTTCCTTTGCTTTCCTTTCCTTTGCTTTCCTTTCCTTCTTTCCTCCCTCCCTTCTTTACTCCCTTCCTTCCTTCCTTCCTTCCTTCCTTCCTTCCTTCCTTCCTTCCTTCCTTCCTTCCCTAAGAGAATTTTATTGTATTTCCTGTTATAACTCTGTGTGGTGTTCATGACTCCTGAAAGATAATCTACAGAAGCCTTATTATTATCCTTGTGATGGGTCTGAGTCAAGAGCACTGTCCCTCAAGTCCCTGTAACTCTCCTTCCCTCCTTCTTCATGGGGCACTTGGAGTTATAAACTTAATGAGTACCTTCCTGCTCCTAGAGAAGGGAAAGGAGGTCCTGATGAGGGATTCAACTTAACACATCCTGAATGGACAGGAAGAGAGCAGAGGGGGAGGCATTTTCCACACTCCAACAACTACCCTAGAATTAAAGGATGGTATGAAAAAAACCTGGGTTCTAATGGTGGCTTTATCACTCTTATTTGTGGGACTTAGGGCAAATAATTTTCTCTCTCTGCCTCTGTTCTTTCATCTGTACAATGGATGGCTTGGTCTAGAATAGCAGAGGAGTTTTTTCCTGATTTAAAATTCTGTGGAAGGATACCTGAGGCAAAAACTTTTGGAGTGCTCTGGATGAAGAACAAGTTAAGTACCAGTAGAGAATGAATTGTGGAGCATATTTCAGTAGTAGCTCTGTCTATCCCTGCTTGCCTCATACATTATCTACCTTTGGGTCACTGGCCCCACCTCTTCAGGAGACCCAAACTAGAGAACAACTGATATCCAAAGCAGGAGGAACCTGTCGTGCTACCTACCTATTCACATCCTTATAAAACCCTTTGCTAAAAGTCTATGCCAAAGAATGGAAATTAAAGAAGAAATTACCACACTGGCCAATTTATATCTGGAAGCAACTTCAGGATGGGGAGGTGGGAAGGAGCCATTACAGATGGGTAGAAACTGAGGCATACCTTATACATACACATCATTGAATGTCTCTACAAAGGGCACAGAGGAAAAATTATTTGTGAGTTGGAGCATTGGAGAGCCTCTTGCAAGAGGGATCATTGACACTGAGGCTATTCTCCAATCACAGGGAAAATGCCAGGAAGGAAGGACACTATAGACAGATTGCAGCACAATATGGAATCTCCTGAAGAGAAAGGACATCATACTTTTCTAGAAATTATTTCTTTTTTTTTCCTTTTATATCCTGAGACAGAATGATCCCATCTCACATCCTCAATGGGTCAATCACAACAGTTTTATAGAGGACAAAAGGTGAAGAAACCTTGTGTTCAGCCCCAGAGAAGCCAGAGGAGATCAGTTTTCTCACTTCCTCACTGACTTATCCAATCCAGTATAACCCTCCTTATGGATAAACCCCAAAGAGGATTGCTCTGCCAGATCTCATAAACAACAAGTAAAATCCTTCCAGGGGAAGTTACTGAGAGAAAATGAGTATAGCAACGGCTGGCCAACCCACAAAGAGAGAAAGAAAAGAAGGAGCACGAGGAAGAAGGAAAGCCTCCTTAATTGTGATCTCCAGAAGCTGTAGCATGAAGGTAAAGATGTAGATGACATCAATGTAGATTTGCAAGGGGGCTGTGATAAATCTCTCAGGGTTGGTGATGTGCTTCCTATTCTCAAAAAACAGCTGTGTGTTATATGCTAAAAGAGGGTAAAAACAATAACTCCAAGGGTAGCATACCACATATGGAGGCAGTATATATATATATATTTAAAAGCCAGCAAGATTAAAAAAATAACAGTAATAATCCCAGTCAACACAATCTCAAATACACAGAAGAGTCTTGTACTGATGTGAAATCCATCTTGCTCTGGGTATAAAATATAGTGACAGTAATTTTGACAATAGTAGTGATAATCAGGGCCAAGATGACTGTTTTTCTATAAGACACGCTAGCTAGGATCCATGTTATGAAGGTCATTGCCAAATTAATATGGTCAAAAAGATGATGCTCCATGAAAAGTAGTACCTAGATCCCTGGCAGCAGAAAAAAGTCATGCATGCACCCAGGAAAACAATGAAGGAAACATAGTGGATGGCCAAGTTATTCATCACAAAGGAGAGAAATAGCAATGATTGTGACTATGATGAGCAACTGGATTGAGAAGATGGTGTAAACCATCTGGATAAAGTGGTGTTGGATGTTGTCCTCCCAATCTCCAGCCCCAAAGCTATTACTACAGATATCTCTTCCCCCCTATACTTTAACTCTGCCCAAGTTCATGGTCATTGGATGGATGGGAGGCATAGGCTGAGGATATTTAGCTGGGTACCCAAAGCCCCAATGGGGCTAAGCTGGGTAATCAACACTTAGGAAATTTCCATAGTAAAGGACTAAGATAAAGCACCTTCCATCTTCAAATGGAATTAAAGCACTGAGATTCAATATGGTGGCTCAAAATTGAGGGGGCCTCAGTCTCCCAAACCCACCTGCCAGGCAACTTGCATAGCTCTCAATAGCATCCAATTTACAAAATACTTTTCCTAAAAAAGTCTTGATCTTAACAACTGTGTCATGTGTAATTAGAAAAAATCTTGAACCCTTGGATTCCATCTCCCAGAATTCTTTCCCTGGCCCAAAATTCCTTTTCCCTTTTTGTTTACATGTGTCTTTACGTTACTGTTTATATAGTTCTGTAATGCATCCCCCCTCTTTTTCTCTCTTTCCTCTTCCACATGCGTGGCTTGAGTGAGCTCCCTATTGACTCTAGCCTTTTAGTTTCCTTTTTTCTTCAAGTTAAATTTAATAAATATTATTAAATATAATAGAGTATTTTGGATATTAATTTTAATTGTCACAGTCAGGTAGGTGTTATGATCTTCATTTTAGAAGTGAGCCCCTACATTGCTTTGTATTGATTAATAGCCAGTAATATTGATAAAGGGCTTTAAGGTTCACAAGAAACTTTACAAATATTATTTCATTTCATCCTTACAACCCCCCTATGAGGTTGGTGCTTTTATTATTATTATTTTTTTACAGACGAGAAAACTGTTGCAAACAATATCTGAGAGACTTGCCCACGGCCACATAGCTATTAAATATCTGAGGCTGATTTTGATCTCAGATCTTGCTTAATCCACATCTAGCACTCTATTCATTGTACTACCTAAATATTTAATATGTAATCATTTTGCATTCACAGTTTAGGATATCATTCTCTCTCCTTCCCCATGAGTTCAGGGATAATTTCACTTTCATCTTTATATTTCTAGGCCTGAGACTCAGTTAGAGCCATAGTAGGCACCTAATAAATGCTCGCTGCATGAATGAGACTCCATGAAGGTAAATGGCATGGTCAGGAAGATTTGTACTTTAAAACATGATATAGAGGTTTTCTATTTTATTATCATTATCACTTTCATTATCACCCTCTTCTGTACCACCACTACCACCATCATCATCATTATGATTATTCCTATGATGATAATAATATTTAACATCTCAGGAAAACTGGGATCAAGGTTTGTGTCTAATACATATGAGATAAAGACTTTAGGCAAGTGACTTAATGTCTTTGGATTCTCTACTTGGTTAGTCAGTTAATAGCACTGATCAAGTTCTTAATTTGTGCAGCTGCTGTGCAAACACTGGGATAGAAAGATCAGAATGAAATCTTCCCTAGCCTCAAGGAGCTTACATTCTAATTATTGTCACAAAAAAAAGACTTTAAATGGGCTCTTTAAGAATTGAATATGACTGAAACAACTAAAGGACAAGATGTTATGAGCAATCGAGGGTTGGGGTTTGGTGTAACATTCTTGGTGATAGGACAATGGGTAGAGGCATTCATAGCTGGATGTTAATATATCGTTGAATCGATTCACCAAGGAACTGACAGTGGGAAAGGAATAACGGGAAGTCAATCTATGGGTGAAAGCTTGGTATAGAATTGAGGAGTGGAGGAATTGAGATCATAGAGAGGAAAAAATGACAATGTTAAGGGTTTTAAAGTAAGGTGAGATGAAAAAAATTGAGAGAGACTGACACCTATGAAAAATCTGTATTATTAGAGCTCTGTGTTTGGTGTCAGAAAGACCTGAGTTTCAATTTGTCCTCAGACACTATATATGTGACCTGGACAAGTCACTTAATTTCTGTTTGCCTTAATTCAGTAAAGAAATGGCAAACAACTCCAGGATCTTGGATCCTTGGATCCTTGGATCTTGGATACTTGGATTCATTGGACATGGATCGGTCACTGAACAGCAAAAAGACTCTTTGTTGCAAAGAAGGTACTGGCTTACATTTGTCCTCACCTAGGAATTCCTGTACCATTGAAATAAGATGCTCACCCCATTTTATTTAAAGATGGATTCATGAACTTTGAAGTAACATTAGAGATCATCTAGTCCCATCTTCTCATTTCAAGAGCTAAGGAATCCAAAAGCAAAAGGAAATTTCTGAGCATTGCCTCCCAAGGATTTTCAAGTTGGGACCGATGGTACCCAGTTATTTCTCTGCCTCATCCTCTCATCAACACATAAATCATAAAGAAAATGGTTGTAAGTTCTTTTAAGATCACCTCCCTCTTCCTGCTTCCCCAAACAAAGAAAATGCCAGCCTACAAACCACACAAGTAACTTTGTGGCTGCATGCTCTCTCCTATAAATATCTCTCACTGAAAGCATGACTAAGCCTCCGCTGCCGCTATTACAAGACTGAGCCAAAAAGTGAGCTTCACAGCTCTAGTGCCATCTTTGTTATTTACTAATTGCTTTTAACCTTCCAAGCTGCACATTCCTCTCCCATTACCTTTTGCTGATTTATATTGTTAGTAAGTGTGTCTTTGTTCTAGCTGGGACTGCTTTGTGGAAATGCTGGTAAGGCACTCTCTGTCCCTTGGCTGCTGATAGGGAATG
>NW_025386645.1:0-4447 GCF_016433145.1 Gracilinanus agilis
CCTTTCCTTTCCTTTCCTTTCCTTTCCTTTCCTTTCCTTTCCTTTCCTTTCCTTTCCTTTCCTTTCCTTTCCTTTCCTTTCCTTTCCTTTCCTTTCCTTTCCTTTCCTTTCCTTTCCTTTCCTTTCCTTTCCTTTCCTTTCCTTTCCCTTCTCTTCTTTTCATTGATTAATTAAGAAAAATTTTCCATGGTTCCATGATTCATATTTTTTTCCTCCCCTCCTTCCACCCCCCTCTCATAGCCAATGTGCAATTCCACTGGGTTTTACATGTATCATTGATCAAGACCCATTTCCCTATTATTGATATTTGCACTAGGGTTATTGTTTAGAGTCTGCATCCTCATCAACCCATGTGGTCAAGCAGTTGTTTTTCTTCTGTGTTTCTGCTCCCACAGTTCTTTCTCTGGATGTGGATTCCTGCTTGGTATTTCTTACGGTATAGGGCTTTTAAAGAAGAATCACCTCTTCATGTGAGACAGAATTAAAAGTGGAAAACATGGTACCCCAATGATATGACATGAGGAGAAGGGAAGATGAATGAGCTTTTGGTAATTGGTCTCAGATTTCACAGTAAGATGAGGCAAAGGTCCTAGATTTGAGGTTGGGGAGAGGAAGAACGTGGAAGGTTTGAAAAGGGATGAAAAGTTTTGGATATTATATATATATACATATATATTAAATATGTTTATTATGATCCTGCCAGCCACTGTGCTGTGTTGAGGATAGAAAGACATGATATTTATTGTGTTTAGATATTTAGATATGTCTCAAACCTACATTTGTTTGTATATTTTATATATTATATTTATTTTTCAATTCATATTTATTTGTGTTTCAAATCCTGCCTCTGATATTTATTGAGGGTATGACCTTGGGCAAGTCCCTAACTTCCTACAACTTCCGGGCATCAGTTTCCTATATGTAAAATGAGAGGATTGGACCAAATGGCCCCTGAGATTCTTTCCAGCTCTATGAACATCGACTAGTGAGAAGCCTGTCGTCTTCACTGCTCTCAAGGATGCCAGTATCCATCAGGAATCCATAGTCTTCAAGGAACAAGAACCTTGCATACACGGAAGAATACAATTCTATAACCATTTACCAAGTTCCCTCAGTAACTGGAGGATTATGATAATTAAAGGGCCCGCGCATTCTTCTTCACTGGATAATAAATAATCAATGTGAAGAATATGACAGGCGTTGAGGTGGTAATTCAGGGAGAAGATTTTAGTGACGATTCATTTGGCACTCCCCATTGGAATGTTGCTGAACATTCTTAATAGGCGTCCTCTCATTCAAACAAAGGGACTTGATTGCATTTATCTGAAAATCAGCGCATCCAGGCTGGATCAGGGAGCCATTTAAAGAGCATTAATGGGCCTGCATTTGGATGGATAAACACTGAGCTGAAGAAAAGGGAAAGCACCCATCTACCCAATATACTGGCATCCCATTTCAAGCTACTGTTTTCCAAGGTAACTAAAGGACCTGAACATTCTTAACTCAGCCTTGTTAGTGACCTCTAATTCCAGCAAACTACTGACAGTGGGGAAGTCAATCCAACAAAGATGTATTGAGTTGCTAGGATTTGCATGCATATGTATGTAGGTACATGCCACTTGTGTGTGCAAGATTGGGTTGGGGAGATGAAGGAAGACAAGATGGAACATAGAATGAATTCAGTGGAAAGAATGCAGTAAATCAACTGTTCTTCAGGAACAAAGCAAAAAAAAATAATCAAGAATATATTATGGGGGGCAGCTGGGTGGCTCAGTGGATGGAGAGCCAGGCGTGGACACAGGAGGTCCTGGGTTCAAATCTGGCCTCAGACACTTCCCAGATGTGTGACCCTGGGCAAGTCACTTGACCTCCATTGCCCACCCTTACCACTCTTCTGCCTTGGAGCCAATACACAGTACTGACTCCAAGATGGAAGGTAAGGGATTAAAAAAAGAATATATTGGGGGGCAGCTGGGTAGCTCAGTGGATTGAGAGCCAGGCCTGGAGACAGGAGGTCCTAGGTTCAAACCCAGCCTCAGCCACTTCCCAGCTGTGTGACCCTGGGCAAGTCACTTGACCCCCGTTGCCCACCCTTACCAACCTTCCACCTATGAGACAATACACCGAAGTACAAGGGTTTAAAAAAAAAAGAATATATTATGGGTCTGCTGTATGACAGGCTCTGGGAGTAGCCATTAGTATGATGCGTCTCTCTTAGCAAGTATTTAATCACTCAATAAAGCAATAAACATTTACTAAGCACTTACTATGTACCAGGCACTGTGCTAAGCATTAGGGATACAAAAAGGCAAAAACCAGTCCCTGACCTCAAAGATCTGCCAGTCTAATGGGGAAGAGAGCCCACAAGCAGATATATACAAAGCAATCTTTATACAATATAAATAGGAGCTTCTTCACTGAGGGAAGGCACTGGGATGTTGTTCACTGCCTGACTCTTCTAGGCAAATAGAGACCCAAATATGAAGAATGAAATAATCTGTATTCTTGAGTTTATCTTCTATTGAGGGATTTATATTTGACTATTATCCAGGATACTTACTTGCTGTGTGACCCTAGGAAACACCATGACCTCTCAGTCCCCAAATTTCCTCAACTATAAAATAGAGATACTCGGTAATAATGGCATCCTTCCCACCCAGGTCTTTGTGAAGCTAAAATGACATAATTGATGTAAAGTACTTTGCCCATCTTATTTAGCCTCTGCTCCCTCTGTGCCTGAAATATGTGCCTTCCTCATCTTCACCTCTCAGAATCCCCAGCTACCCAAGTTCAGAGCAAGAAATCGAATCCTCCTATTTGAAGCCTTTCCTGATCTCCCCCACCCACCCCCAGGATTAGTGCCTCCTTCAACGAAATTACCTTGCATTTATTTTGCAGATTTTATAGAGTATATAAGGTACATTTTTCAGGGCAGAGATCATTTCATTTGTGTCTTATGCCCATTTGTTCATTTGTATCCCCTACCAGCACCTAGCACAGTGCCTGGCACATTAATAAATGTTTGTTGATTTCTTGAGAAATATATATTGATAGGTGGACATGTTGTTTCTCCCCAAAAGAAGGGAAATTCTTTAAGTGACTGTTTCAATAAATATCAGAGGCAGGATTTGAAACACAAATAAATGTGAATTGAAACACATATATAATATATAAAATATACAAACAAATGTAGGTTTGAAACATATATAAATATCTCAACATGATAAATATCAGGGACAGAATTTGAGGTCCTCTGACTATACAGCTGAGGTCTGTTCCATCACATTTGTTGGCAATGAGGCATTTTTTGTCACTGGTTCCTCGAGCTTCCCACTGTTTATCATTTTATCTTGGGTATCTCCACCTCTCCCCAAACACCTAGCCTAGTCAAATTTTCTGCTCTTTCCCTCCTTAGCTGATAAAAAGCAAACTTATTTTTTGAAGAAGGATCTAAGTAACTCATTCCCACTGAGGTGTAAATAAATGATAAAGCTTTGTCATTCAACTAGCTTGGAATCCACCTGAGATCCTTCTCATCTGGTCTTCTCATCCACAAGTGAGTGAGTGACTGTTACATGCCTGGTAGAAAGTTGGAGAAACAATGCCTTTCTCATTTTCCTTGTCTATTTAAATCAGAAGGAAGTGATAGAGGGCAGCTGGGTAGCTTAGTGAATTGAGAGCCAGGCCTAGAGACAGGAGGTCCTGGGTTCAAATCCGAACTCAGACACTTCCCAGCTGTGTGACCCTGGGCAAGTCACTTAACTCCCATGGCCCACCCTTATCATCACTCTTCTACCTTGGAGCCAATACACAGTATTGGCTACAAGATGGAAGGTAAGGGTTTAAATAAAAAAAAAAAGAAGGAAATGATATTTGCTTGCTATGACTAATTTTTATGAAAGCATTCTAGCTCTCTTTGGGATCATCTTTTCATTTTCTAAGTACTTACAATCAGTCAATTAATCAATCAACATTTAAAGTGCCTACTCTGTTCTTAGATTTTCCCTGAGAATTTGATGGCCACTTTTATCTCTCTTAAAAATCAAGATGGGGGGCAGCTGGGTAGCTCAGTGGATTGAGAGTCAGGCCTAGAGAGGGGAGGTCCTGGGTTCAAATCCGACCTCAGCCACTTCCCAGCTGTGTGACCCTGGGCAAGTCACTTGACCCCCATTGCCCACCCTTACCACTCTTCCACCTAGGAGCCAATACATAGAAGTTAAGGGTTTAAAAAAAAATCAAGATGGCATCACCTCTGCTCTGTTACCAGAACACCTCTCCAGTCATAAAAATTTTTCAGGCAGCACCTCCACAATCATACCTGCCAATCAATACATTAGGATAGAATTTACCTGTGCCTGTGCCTGGTGATTTGAATTGACGGAAGTTAGCTTAATGCTATCTTACCATCTCTTTATTTCCTCTCTCCTTCTCTTCTTCCCTCTCTTCT
>NW_025386647.1:0-3776 GCF_016433145.1 Gracilinanus agilis
ATATATATGTTTATACATATATATTCACATCTGTATCTATATATCCACATTAATATTTATATATATATTCAAATCTCTATATATTCTACACATATATAATTATATACAACAATACACATCTACAACTCTACATTCATATCTATAATATGTATTCACATCTAGATCTATAAAATAATTAATTACATGTATATATATTTTCACAACTATATGTATATACACATATTTATCACCCAGTGATCATCTTTCTAGTGGCAAACTTCTCTGTCCTTCACTAGGACAATAGAGACAGATCATCACCAGGACTATATTTGAACCTTTCATAGTTTGATCAGGCTTGCCAAGATTCATACCCTGATTAAATATATTTCAAGGAGAATATAGACTTCTGGTTAAGATGGCGGCAGAGTAAGGAGCAGCTGCTCAATCTCTCCTAACCGATGCATACAAGACTCCTCAAGGGGACATAAAAACGAATCCAGATTAACGAAGGAACCCCACAACAGGGTGCAGCATTGAAGGTACGCAGAATTGGGGCATTTCCACACTATAAAGGGGTGAAACAGCTCTCACTAAAACGCAAGAGGAAGAAGCCCCTCCACCCTCCCCTCCCCCCCACACCACGCACAGTGCCAAGGCCAATGCACAAGACTGAAAACAGGACTGGGGCAACCAGTAAATAACTAGCAGCGCCAGGGCTTGTACCTGTGAGCTGCCAGACGTGGGACCCCAAGTGGCTGGGGGGACGCAAGGACTTTCCCCAGCGTCTAAGCGGGTAAAGGCTCTGACCAGGAAGCAAAGAAAGATCGCCAACGCTGGGACTTCCCCCAAGCCTCTAAGCGGTGAAGGCTCTGCGCCTGGAGGAATAAAGAACCCTAAAGCAGGGGCTTTCCCCAGCATCCTGCGGTGGTGAAGGCTCTGTGCCAGGTGGAATAAAGATTTCCAGCACAGGCTAGGACATCTAGTGAGGACCCGGGGCAGATGGGAGCACAGCTATGGAAGCAGCCCCCAAGACCGCTGAAGGAGCCTCAGACAGAGGGGCAGATCTGGAACTACCAGGAGACCGGACCCCGAGGACAAGAAGACCGGAGCCATCGGAAGCTTAGAAAGCTCAAGCAGACCCTGAGTGTGAAGACAAAGCTGAAAAGGGGCGGGGCTAACAATGGCAAGAAATAGGGAAGCCCAGAAGAAAAAGACTATCAAGAGAAACTCTGGAACACTCAACAATTTCTACACAGAGAAAATCCAGACAACAGAGGAGGGAAAACAAAAATCCAAACATCCCACAAAAAATGAAAGCTGGTCACAAGCTATTGAAGAGTTCAAAAATGAAATGCTGAGGAAGATGGAAGAAATCTGGCAAGAAAATAACAGTTTAAAAGGTAGAATTTCGCAATTGGAAAGTGAGACAAGTCAACTGAAGACCAGAAATGACCAGATTGAAAAGGAAAACCAAAACATTAAAGCCGAAAACCAAAAGATTATAGCCGAAAACGAGTCCTTAAAGGCTAGAATCGAACATTTAGAAAGCAATGATCTCTCAAGACAACAAGAACAAATAAAACAAAGTCAAAAGACTGATAAAATAGAAGGAAACATGAAATATCTCAATGAGAAAGTGACAGTCCAAGAAAACCGGTCTAGAAGAGACAATTTGAGAATCATTGGTCTCCCAGAAAAGGCAGAAATTAATAGAAACTTGGACTCCATACTCAAAGAAATTATTCAGCAAAATTTCCCTGAAGTTCTACAACAAGAGGGCAATATAGACATTGAAAGGATCCATAGATCACCCTCTACACTGGAGGCAGAAAAGTCAACACCCAGGAATATAATAGCGAAATTGAAGAGCTTTCAAGTAAAAGAAAAAATCTTACAAGAAGCCAGAAAGAGACAATTCAAATATCAAGGAGCACCAATAAGGATCACACAGGATCTGGCAGCCTCCATGCTAAAAGACCTCAAGGCTTGGAATACAATATTCAGAAAGGCAAGAGAGCTGGGCCTTCAGCCAAAAATCAAGTACCCATCGAAACTAACCATATACTTCCAGGGGAAAGTATGGGCATTCAACTAAATTGAAGAATTCCAAGTTTTTGCACAAAAGAGACCAGGACTAAATGGAAAGTTTGACACTCAACCACAAAAATCAAGAGAAAGATGAAAAGGTAAATAAGAAACCGAGGGAAAAGAAAGAAAACTCATAATCTTTTAAGCTTGACTCTTTAAGGGCATAAATATGATCTAATTATCTGTATTACTAGGTGGAGAAATGCTATGTATAATTCTCTGTAGTGAACTTTATACACTATTATAATATTCACTTTTATAGCAACCAGAAGAATAATTCATAGGGAGAGGACAGGATACTAAATGGTCTAAGATGACATGGGGGTGGGAAAGAGGGTGGGGAATAGTAGGGGACACCAAGAAAAATCTGAGTAACTAAGAAAAATAAGTATTCTATTACACACAAAGAGGGCATGGGAAGGGGAGGGGATAAATACTACCATAAGAAGGAGAGGAAGAGAGCATAATCAAACCTTACTCTCAGTGTAATCAACCCAGGGAAGGAAGAGTAGCTTTATTATACAATCTGATAAAAAAACTCTATCTAACCCTACTGAGAAAGTCAGAAGGGATAAACCAAAGGGAGCAGGGGAGTGGGGAGGCCAAAAAAGGGAGGGGAGAAGAAGGGAGAGGGAATTCATTTGGTCTTTTTAAAAAACAAAAAGAGGGGGATAACAAGGGAGGGGGCAGAAGGGGAAGTCAATCAAGGGAGGGGATAAGGGATACTGGCTCAAAGCAAACCACTGATGTAAAAGAAAATAGTGTAAGAAGAAGGGGTGGGTCTAGGGGAAGATACAAAAATGTCAGTGAATACACAACTAACAATTGTAACTCTGAATGTGAACGGGATGAAGTTGCTCATAAAACGGAAGCAAATAGCAGAGTGGATCAGAAACCAAAATCATACCATAGGTTGTCTACAAGGAACACATATAATGTAGACACAGACAAGTTCAAGGTAAATGGTATGAGCAAAATCTTTTGGGCATCAAATGAGAAAAAGAAGGCAGGAGTGGCTATTATGATCTCTGACAAAGCCAAAGTGAAAATAGATAGGATTAAAAAAGACAGGGAAGGTCATTACATCCTGATTAAAGGCAGTATAAACAATGAGGAAATAACACTGCACAATATATATGCACCAAGTGGTATAGCATCCAAATTCATAAAGGAGAAACTGGCAGAGCTCAAGAAGGAAATAGATAGTAAAACCATAATAGTGGGAGATCTAAATATTCCTCTTTCAGATCTAGATAAATCAAACCGAAAAATAAATAAGAAAGAGGTGAATGAAGTCCTAGAAAAATTAGATTTAATTGATATGTGGAGAAAAATAAAAAATAAATAGGGACAAAAAGGAATACACCTTCTTTTCAGCTGCACATGGTACATTTACAAAGATTGACCATGTAGTAGGGCATAGAAACATTGCAAACAAATGCAAAAGAGCAGAAATAATAAATGTAACCTTCTCAGATCATAATGCAATAAAAATAATAATTAGTAAGGGCACCTGGACAGGCAAATCAAAAACCAATTGGAAATTAAACAATGTGATTCTCCAAAACCAAATTGTCAAAGAAGAAATCATAGAAACAATCAACAATTTCATGGAAGAGAATGACAATGATGAGACATCCTACCAAACTCTGTGGGATGCAACCAAGGCAGTACTCAGGGGGAAATTTATATCCTTGAGTGCATATATT
>NW_025386648.1:0-7169 GCF_016433145.1 Gracilinanus agilis
AGAGAGAGAGAGAGAGAAAGAGAGAGAGAGAGAGAGAGAGAGAGAGAGAGAGAGAGAGAGAGAGAGAGAGAGAACACTATAAATTCAAACTACCATTATTAGGTATTTAATAAATGTTTAAGTTTAAATGAATAACCCAATGATAAAAAGTCAATGAGATCTAGGGACTTGACTCTATGACTCTTGACCATAAGTCCAAGGTCTTCCTGGGTAATGGAGTAGAGTGAAGGGCCAGACCTATCACTGTTAATAAGGTTGATAAGGGCAGATAGGTGGCCCAGTGGGTGGAGCACTATGCCTGGAATCAGGAAAACTCATCTTCCTAAATTCAAGTCTGGATTCATTTATTATCTTTGTGACTCTGGGCAAGTCACTTAACCAGGTTTACCTCAGTTTCTTTACCTGGAAAACAAGCTGGAGAAGGAAATGGCAAGCCAGAACAGCATCTTTGCCAAGAAAACCCCAAATGGAGTCATGAAGGATTTGGCATCACTGAAACTACTCAACAATCATAACGACAACAAAGGTTGATAAGTTGCTTTACAGCTAGCTGAAGGCCAATTCATTGCCTTTTCAGGAGGACAGTCATTGTGCAAAAAGGAGGAAGAGCCATGAATTGGGGCCCTTGGCTAATTTGAAAATATAATAATCAATTGTAAAAATAAAAGTGCTTTCTAGGACTCTGAGCCCAGCACTCTGTTCGTAACAACACACAGCCTTAGCAGCCCTGGATGCTCACTGCAGCTAGCTTATCTAATCAGATACAGATATTCTTGAAGGTCAAGTTCTAGGTGAATGTCTCTAGGGGCTAGAGGTAAAACTGTTCCTACTGGACCTATTGGGGGGGGGGGGACTCTAAAGGCATCTAGGACAACGGAGTCCCACTGATGATTGAAATGCTCTAAAGGGCAGTTTGGGACCATAAGAGCATGCCCTGAGGTGAGTTAGGAGAACCATGAAGGCTATATAAGGCTGAGATTGAGTTCTAGCAAAATAGCAATTATGGTGGACAGGGGCCACTTACTGAAAGACCACAGCAACCCTAAGTATAGCTAGGGCTGTCGCACTTGGAATGTGGACCCAGTGAGGCGAGGAGACACTCCACTAGCCAGCACTGTTATTACGATGAGCCCCATTTACAGCTGACAACAGCTGGCATGTTTATAGAAGCTTTAAGGTTTCCAAAGCACTTTACACATATTATCTCATTTGATGCTCCTGATAGGTAGGAGCTAAAGCTATTATTATCTTCATTTTACAGATGAGAAAACCGAGGGTCATAGAGGTGAAAAGACTTGCCTTGTGATGGGACAACTTGTACAGGTCAGTAGCAGGACCGTTTGGAACCCAGAACCCTGCTGTTGCCACGTCTAGCCTTTGGGGCCTGATGAGGGAGTGACCAGAGGTGGGACAGCCTAGCATGGACCACCTAAGCTAAAACCGAACTCTAAGCCCACGCAAGCTCTTCGGGGATTGCCTGGCCCTCCTGGCATTTCACGTGTCAGTCTCCCTACTGATTGGTCAAGGACAAATGACAGCAGAGCTAAGCTTCCCCGAGACCCCCAAGGAGAAATCTCCACAAGTGTGTGGCCCACTCGGGCTCTTTCCCCCTCCTCCTGGTAACACATTTGGCTATTTGTTAAGTCTGCTGTCTGCTATCGGTGTCAATTATGATAATTGATGAAACGTTTTCCCCTGAGAGCATCCGGCACCTGTCAGCAGCTGCGCTCACTGGCCTCAGTCGGGGCCAGCGAGATTTATCTCGGCAGCACCAGCGGGGTTCAAGGGGCGGTAGGATCAAAAGCTCTCTCTGGGTAATTTGCTCTGGGACCCACCAATTAAAATGCAAATGACACAAACAGGGAACGGGGAAGTGAGATGAATGGTTACCTACGATAAAAGGACCGAGCAAAGCCCCCAAAGGTTAGAGAGCCCTGGCTGGCTTCCCTCCCCCACCCCCAGCGCCGGAGTTTAGGAACTAAAATCAGCCACAAGAAGGACGGAAGAAAACACGAAGAAAAACACTGAGATCTGGACAATGGCAGGGCTGGAAGGAGCCTTCCAACAAAGAAGTTGGGCAATCGCTTTTGTGTATCCATCTCTAGGTTGGCTCCCCATTCGACTGGGAGCTCCTCCTGGGTAGGGACCGGAGGGATGTTCTTTCTTTTTGATTCCCAGCATTCAGCAAGGCACATAGAGATCTAAAATGTTTGATGGCTGACTGACCGGGGAGACCCTTAGAATGTAGACTGGCTGAGCTGGGAGGACCCCTAAAGCACAGGAGGTCAGAGCTGGGAGAGCCCTAAGAATACAGAATGTCAGAGCTGGGAGAGTCCTTAAAACCCAAAATGTCAGAGCTGGATAGACTCTTAGAACCCAGAATGTCAGAGCTAAGAAGGTCCTTATAACACAGAAGCTCAGACCTGGAAGGACCCTTAGAGCACAGAAGGCAGAGCTGGGAGGGACCTTAGGATACAGAATGTCAGAACTGAAAAGACCCTTAGAGCACAGAATGGCAGAGGTGGGAGAATCCTTAAAACCCAAAATGTCAGAGCTGGATGGACTCTTAGAAGCCAGAATGTCAGAGCAAAGAGGGTCCTTAGAACACAGAAGCTCAGAGCTGGAAGGACCCTTAGAAGACAGAAGACCAGAGCTGGGAAGGACCTTAAGATGCCAAATACCATAGAATGTCTCAAGTCAGAGGAGCTAAAGAATATAAAATGGTGGAACAAGAAAGGTGTTAAATTTTTAGGACATTGAATGATAGAAACCTGAAACTGAAAGTGACCTTGGAGATTATTTAGTCTGATTGTCTTATATTAAAGATGAAAGCATCTCCTAATGGGATGTAACTTACAGGTGGACCCAACTTAAGTTGGTAGCAGAACCAGAACTCAGAACTAGAACCTAAGTATCCTAACTCCCATTCAAGGTTCTCATCACTGTCTGAGACCAGATTTGAACCTAGAATTTCTTGGCACTGACCCAAAGACTTTTACCATGTTCTTATCCACCTCTGACAAGAACCACAGAATCTCTTAGTAAGATGGGACAGCACATTCAAGTCCAGTCTATAACTGAATGGGAATCCTCTCTATACCATGCTTCCCATATAGACATCAGCAAAGCCTTAACTAAGAATTGTGCCCAGGGAAAATTCAGTTGTGGAGCTGGGATAGCACAGAGGACTGACTGCCCCCAGGCCAATTGTACTAAGAAGAGGAAATGGTCTGTCCCCCAGAGAGTCCAGCAGACAGTCCCATGTACTACAGAGAAAGGAGACAATCTGGGAAGTCCATATGAAAAGCCTCCAAGAGAGTCTGCAAGACAACAAACCCCTAGAGGTGATGGCCCAGGGCCAAAAGAAAGGGAGAGTGGCCCTGGTACAAATTGAGAGAGGCCAGGCAGTAAGTGCAGGATCAGAGAAAGCATATCCTACCCTTGACTCATGTCAGGGTTCTTTGTCCACAATTGGGTTGCCTCATTCTACTTCCAGCTTTTGTCATTAGCCACTGACCCTTGAAGGCTTCCAGAGATAGGAACTCTACCTCCTAAGTGAGTTCATTCTACTTTGAGGTAGCTCTGATTGTGCATTTAGGTTTTGATTTTTTTTTCTAACATCAACTGAAATTCTATCTCTACAGCTTCTACTTGTAGCTCCCAGGTCTGTCCTTTGGCACCAAGCCAACCACATGACAGCCCTTCAAACACTTGGTGAGATCTGTCATCTCCCCCTTCAGAATAAACATCACTAAGCTCTGATATTCTCCAGATTCCAAGAAATACCTTTAGGTTTCCTTAGGTCATCCATTCATCCTTCTTTCCATCTATTCATTCATAGTGCCTTTCATTCATTCATTCCACAAACATATTAAATGCCCTACTATGCGCTATGCCCAGTATCAATCACTAAGTCTGCAAAGATTTAAAAATAGACATAATGGGTGACCACATACTAAATGTTTCCTCATCATACTTTGGTTACCAGGAGGCAGTGAGGGACAGTAGAAAGATTGTTATATATGGAATCAGAGGACCAGCTCTATCACTTAACTATCTGTGTGACCTAGGGCAAATCATTTAACTTCTCTGGGCCTCAAAGTCTTCCTCTGTGAAACCAAAGTCCTTTTATCTCTGATATTCCATATTCTAAAGTCCCTTCAAGTTTTGACAATATGCTAAAGTTTCTTCCGGTTTAGACATTCTATGTCCTAAGCTCTAAGAAAGGTCCCTCTGGCTGAAGAATTATGATCCAAGTATGTGCTCTATGCCTCGGTTTCCTCATCTGTAAAATAAGAGAGGTGGACTAGCTGGCCTCTAAGGTCCCTTCCAGCTCTGGAGTTATGGCCCAGTTGCACTGTCTGTACCTCAGTTTCTTCATCTGTTAAAAGATGGGGGTTGGGTTAGATGACCTCTAAGCCCCCTTCCACTTCTAAATCTAAGATTGTCAGTCCATCTGCAGTCTCCCAAGGCAACAAAGGAGAGAGGGGAAGGTGATTATTGGAGGAGAGAATGTTTCCATCCAACCAAATTCAATTTCCTTGAAAATAAATCATATTTTCCCAGTGACCTAAATTGAAAACATATTGCTCCAAAAGTGCCGTTCAAAGAGAATCACCCAAACCTTTTATCAGCAGAGAGGGCATCATATATCAGACAGCTGGGGTGGGTGTCAATTATCATAATTAATTAGACATTTCCCCAGATGCCTGACACGACATTCTGTCAGCACAGCTTTTTGACTTCAATCAGGACCAGGCTGCTGGATTATGCATGAGGCTGCTTAGAGTTTCAGGTGGCTCCACCGACCTCCCAAATGCTGCCAGGCATCCTTATTCTCCTAGTCCCTGGACTGAAGGTCAGAGGGACAGAGCCTCATCCTCCTGTCCTAAGCCCTAAAGGTTTATGGGGAGACAAAGCAGGAAGCTAAAGAGCAAACATCTGGGTTGGTTTCAGGGCTTTCCTCAGGAATCCTATGCCAAACATGGGCCCACTTGGGGTACGCTGACTTTTTTATCTGGGGTTTATGGATGATCTGAAATTCTTAGTGGATGGCTGGACCAGTTAATGCTTCCAGTTAATCAATCAATCAACAAGTATTTATTATGCACCTACTGTGTGCCAGGCACTAGGTTAGGGACTGAGGATACAAGTTCAAAGAATGATTCAATCTTTCCCCTATTCTCTGCCTGGTTTACTGTGTTCACCCTTTTCTTAGAATTGCAGACTCTCAGAGTTGGAAAGACCATATGGTACATCTAGTCCAACCCGTACTAGAGCTGTCAACTCCTCAAAGAGTTCAGGCAGTCACTGCTTGAGTACCTCCAATGACAGAAAGCTTATTACCCACACAAAATAGCCTTTTTCCATTTAGGGATGGCTCTAATTAAGTTGCTTTTCTTCATATCAAGTGGAAATAGCAGGGCTTTGGGAGTCAAAGACCTTAGGTTCAGTTCTCAATTCTGCTGCTTACTCCCTGTGAGACATTGGGCCTTTTCTCCCCTCATTTTTAAAAATGAAGGGATCATCCTAGATGGCCTCCAGGGCCTCTTTCAGTTCTAAATCTGTGACTTTCTGATCAACACATATGCCTTTGCCACATCTGTCCAAAGCTCTTGGCTCAGCCCATTGAGGCCAAACAGAATAAAAACTGTATTCCCTATCTGGTTCTTAAAATATTGATTGCTATCATATCCCTCCCTTTTCCCCTCCAAGCTCTCTTCTTTCCAGCATAAGCATCCCCAATTTCTTCACCCAATAAAAATGAAACATGGACCCTTCAACAATCTGATCACCTTCTTCTAAAAGTGTTCCAGCTTGCAAGACCAGAGAGCACCCAGTGAACTCAGTACCCCGATGGAGTCTGAGCAGGGCTTTTTTTTTCCCTCATGGAGGTCACTATACCTTTTAGTATGGCCTAACTCCCATTGGATAGTTTGGCTGCCACACCATTCTGTTAGCTCATTTATTCATCTGTTTCTTTGTTTTTTAAAACCATTTCCTTCTTAAAATTGATATGGGTTGTTTGGTTCCGGGTTAAGATGGCGGCAGAGTAAGAAGCAGCTCTTAACCTCTCCTGACCGAAACACACAAAACTCCTCAAGGGGACATAAAAACAAGTCCAGACGAACAGAGGAACCCCACAACAGGGCACAGCGTGGAAGGTACGTGGAATAGAGGCATTTCCATGCTATAAAGGGGTGAAACGGTTCTCTCTAAATCACGGGCTGAGCAACCACCTCACCCCCAACCCCTCCACACACAACACCTATAGCGCCGAAGCCAGCTAAAAAAAAATAGAGCAAGTGTGGGGCACCCATCGAGTCATTGGCAGCTCCAAGGCCTGTTCCTGAGAGCAGCAAGATTTAGGACCCCAAAAAGCTAACGAATGCACACAAAATCTGAGCGCGGGAGCAGGATGCCAAGAGCGGACTTAGGGCACAGAGCGCAGGCTCAGAGCGCAGGCACGGGCGGAGGCGTGGGTGGAGGCAGACACAGCCACAAGCTAAAGCTCTGAAACCCTGAGTGGGGAACCAGTGCAGACAGGTATACGACTGTGGAAGCAGCGCCCTGAGACTTGTAAAGAAACCTCCAGCAGACGATCAAGCAAGGGGGTGCACCAGGGGGCTTGACCGCGGACAGACCCTGAGCTCGAGGATAAACCTGAGAAGCTGCTGGGCTAATGATGGCTACCCAGTCTCAGGAAGTTCAGAAGAGAAAGATTAACAACAAGAAAAAAAAGTCTTTAACACTCGACAACTTTTACAAAGAGAAAATCCAGACAACTGAGCAAACAGAGGAGGAGAACAAACAAGCACCCGGACCCTCCTCAAATAAGGAAAACTCCTCACAAGCTATGGAAGAGTTCAAAACTGAGATTTTGAGGAAAATGGAAGAGATCTGGCAAGAAAATAACTGTTTAAAAGGTAGAATCTTGCAATTGGAAAGTGAGGCTCAGAAACCAAATGAACTGATAAGCAAATTGAACACCAGAAATGACCAGATTGAAAAGGAATACCAGAAGATTATGGCTGAAAACCAGAAGATTACAGCCGAAAACCAGAAGATTACAGCCGAAAATCAAAAGATCATAGCCGAAAACCGAAAGATTATAGCCAAAAATCAATCCCTAAAGGCTAGAATTGAGCAAGTAGAAGCTAATGATCTCT
>NW_025386649.1:0-2834 GCF_016433145.1 Gracilinanus agilis
CCAGGGTCACACAGCTGGGAAGTGGCTGAGGCCGGGTTTGAACCTAGGACCTCCTGTCTCTAGGCCTGACTCTCACTCCACTGAGCTACCCAGCTGCCCGGAATATATTTTTGAATTATTAAAACTACTTTAGAAATAAATTTGAAATGACCCTATGCTTAAAAATGATTCTGCTGTTTAATCCATGAATATAGATATCTTACTGATAGAAAATTATTCTTCTGCCCAATCCATTAGTCCAGGTATCTTATTAATATATATATATATACACCCCAAAGAATTCAAAGAGAATGATAAAATATTTACAGTGCTACTTTTCATAATAGCAAAAGCTGGAAAAAGATTATGGGCCCGTATATTTGAAATTGCTAAATCAGCTGTAATATGTAAATGTAATAGAGCATTATCTTGACAAAGGCCACTCAAATTTAAAGAGTTCCTTCAGAAAATATGAGAAAAGCATAAAATAAATATGTTGTTCTTTGATATGTTAAAATATATTTTACATATAGGTTAATCTACAGATTACTTTGAATCAGCATGTTTTCCAACTAGCTACTATTTCTCTACTCATTATTAATGAACAGAACAAACCAAGAAATTTTAAGAATTTTTTTTCAGAAAATAAATGTGATATGATGAATAGAGAAAAGAATAAGAAGACTTTTACAAACTGACACAAAGTAAGCAGAACTATGAAAATAGTGTGAGTGACAATAATACATATAAAAGAAGAACTGAATGCATCTGAAGCTGAGTGTAGTGAAATAATCACAACCACGATTTGCCCCAAAGAGGTATGAAAATATAGCCCTTTCTCTTCTTTACAGAGATATAGAAATATAACTGTGGAAAAATGAATATTATTTTTTTATTTATTTCAATATGTTTCTTATAAGAGATAACTAAAAAGTAATATATCAGGCAATGTACCTGTATAATGGATATTAATATTTTATAGAATAAATGAGAAAAGGGAAGAGTGGAGATAGGAAAATTTGGGTGTAAGTGATTTCTGGTAAAACATTTACCTTCAAGTACTTGAAAGTGAATGTACCAGAGCTATTACTATAGTTTAGATTTCTCTATTCTTTTTACTTGTCCTGAAGTTTGTGACATGATATTTTGCCGAGATTTCCAAGTTCTCATATACTTGTTTTAAAATGCCATCTATGAAATGGGCCCCTTTGTCCAAGTCATTTCTAACTGGTACCCCAAATCTTGAAATAATCTCCTTCAGCAAGATCTTGACTACAAATGATGAAGTGTTCCTAGCAGATAGAAATACTTCTGGCCATCTTGTCAATTTATCCACCAATACTAAGCAAAACTTGTATTTTCCTGCTTTTGGCAAACTGATATAGTCTATTTGCAGATTATCAAAAGGACTGTAAGCTAACCGCCTCCAGCCTAGACCTATTTTCTTAAAAACATCCCAATTACATTTCTGACAAATAGAAAGGCTGGAACAAATTGTGTTTGCCATGGTGCTAATTCCTGGGGCAAGCTACCCCCTTTTTATAGTATCAACAAAATGTGTCCCAAAATGGCCTTTATTATGAATAGCCTGGCAAATATGTTTGAAAAATGCCTTTGGGAGTATTTGTGTTCCTGTTGATGATACCCAAATGCCATTCTTTTCTAGCTCCAAAACTGTGCCTCCATGTTTGAATTTCTGAGTCTAGATATTCTTTTTCAAAATCTTCAGATTGTATAACTGAGAAATCCATTATGTAAGATAGGGCATTTTGTGCAGCATAATGGGGAGTAACATCAGCATGATGAGTAACATCCAGCCTCAAGAAACTAAGAAGATCACTTCTGCTGTGTATCACAGCCAATTTTTTGTTTGTTTTTTGAATACCCCCCCAGTAACTTTGTGGTAAACTTCACATAAGCTATCTGTTTTCCCCCAATGTAATAATGCATAACGAGAATCTGTATAGACATTAAGCCTTTTTCCTTCAGCTAACATACAAGCATCTTTCAAAGTTACTAACTCTGTCCCTTGAGCACTCATGTTCTTGGGTAATAAACCATATCACAGGGACTCAAACTCAGTGACCACTGCAGCCCCTGTAAAATGGATACCATTTTGCATGAAAGATGAACCATCAGTATAAAGGACAAGGTCAGGATTGTCTAGTGGTATGTCTTTCAAATCCTTTCTCAGTTGTTTTATTAATTGGACTACTTCAGTACAGTCATGCAATGGTTCCCCATTTGTTGGTAAGTCAGGTAATAGTGTTGCTGGATTTAAAACTCCACACCTCTTGATTTGTAAGTTTTCATTCCCAAGAAGAATTACATCTTATTTGGTTATACATTAGTCGGAAAAAGTCTAAGCATTTCAACATAAGAGCTTCTATTTGGTGTAGGCAAAAAACTGTCAATGAGCACCCAAGAACTAGATCTATAGAATTCTGCACTAATAATGCAGTAGCATCCATTCCATGCAAGAAATATGTGCAAGAATGCAAGTTAGAGGACCTCCATTGGCTTTTTTTTAAACATTTATTAATAATCATTTTTAACATGGTTACATATTTCATGCTCCTATTTTCCCCTTCACCCCCCGCACTCCCCCCACCCATGGCCGATGCAATTTTCCATTGGTTTTGTCATGTGTCCTTGATCAAGACCAATTTCCCAATTGTTGGTGGTTGCATTGGTGTGGTAGTTTCGAGTCCACACACTCAATCATGTCCGCCCCGACCCATGCGTTCAAGCAGTTGCTTTTCTTATCTGTTTCCTCTCCTGCAGTCCTTCCTCTGAATGTGGGTAGCATTCTTTACCATAAATCCCTCAGAATTGTCCTGGGTCATTGCATTGCT
>NW_025386650.1:0-2758 GCF_016433145.1 Gracilinanus agilis
TTCTATGATTCCTTCTTTGACAAATTGGTTTTGGAGGATCATATTATTTAATTTCCAATTATTTTTTTATTTGCCTGTCCAGGTGCCCTTACTGATTATTATTTTTATTGCATTATGATCTGAGAATGTTACATTTATTATTTCTGTCTTTTGCATTTGTTTGCAATGATTCTATGCCCTATAACATGGTCAATCTTTGTGAATGTGCCATGTGCAGCTGAGAAGAAGGTGTATTCCTTTTTGTCCCTATTTATTTTTCTCCACATATCAATTAAATCTAATTTTTCTAGGACTTCATTCACCTCTCTTACCTCTTTCTTATTTATTTTTTGGTTTGATTTATCTACCTTACCACACTGCTACTGCCATTCTCTTTTCAATGCATAGGAGATGGTGCTGGATTCTGTATAGCTACTGCAAAGACATATAAGCTCTGGTAGTTACTAACATGGTAAAAACATTGAGTGTGGATCCATTGATGAACTCAATTCTACTCCAAAGAACAACCTAGCCAACTTCAGAAAATTTCATTTATCAGTCAACAAGTACTTATCATTGTTGTGCAGTCATTTTCAGTTCTGTCTGACTCTTCATGACTCCATTTGGCATTTTCTTAGCAAAAATACTAGTTTGCCATTTTTCCTTCTCCAGTTCATTTTACAGATGAAGAAACTGGAGTAAATAGGGTTAAGGGACTTGCCAAGAGTCTCATAGCTATATAGGTGGCCAAGATTGGATTTTAACACAGAAAGATGAGCCTTCATCACTCCAAGATTGGAATTCAATCCACTGAACCACCTAGTTGCCCTATTTTTATTAAGTGGCTACTACCTGCCAAACAGTGCTAGGCATCATGGTAAAAGGGACAAAAATAAATACTTACCTTAAAGGAAACTACACTCTATTGGGAGATAACAACTACATATAAGAAGAGTATATCAAATAAACATATATGTTTGCATACATACATATAGAGACGGAAAGATAGAAAGATACAAAATAAATGTGACGTATTTGGTAAAGGTGAGCACTAGCAGTTAGGGAGGAACAAGAAAGACTTCATATAGAAGGTAGCTAGCACCTGGGTTGAATTTTGAACAAATTGAGATTTTCTACATGGCAGATGTGAGAAGGAAGCACATTTCAGACACAGCAAATGATCAGTGCAAAGGGATAAGAAGATGGGTATCATGCATGGGAAACAGAAAAAAGGCCAGTAAGACTAAATCATAGTGTTTAGAAGAAGAATAGTAAATAATGAAGTTGGAACCAGGTTGTAAAAAATATTAACAGTTAAACTAAGTACTATAGACTTCATCTTAGAGGTAATAAGGAGTCACTTGAGGTTGATTAAAAGAAAATATGGTTAATCATATATGATGAAGGTAAATCAATGTGGCATGTAATGTTATATTGAATCTCTGGGAGCTTGAAGTTCACTTTTGATTGACAGATAAGTCAGTTGGATAGAATGTTCCCAGAGAGGCATGTAAGACTCAGGAGGGGGCAGTTGAGAACCCTGAGAGAGGTTCTGGGGTCTTTTACCTGTCCTGAGGCTAGAGATCAGTGTGGATCCTGGTCTTTGGAGATAGAGACTTGCAAACACTACCCTGCAAGCTCCTCCTGTGTTTCCTGTACCCTTATCAACTTGTACTTGACCATCATCTCTGTGTCTACTGCCTCTAGATATTAGGACTTTCACCATCTTAGTTATCTAGGCTTCCCAGGGCCTGAGAGGGATCCGGGAAGTGCGCAGGAGAAGAAGAAGAGGGTGGAAAGGGTGGATATATCTCAACTGTTAAGGCTTAAGATCTACTGAAGAAGAAGCTTAAGATTTCACAGCGGTTTACCTACTCTGGTTTAGCCCTGGCCAGGCTGGACCAGAGGGAAGCTATCATCTTGATTCCTTCATTGCCTGCAGTTAGAGATTCATTAGTATCACTTTAAAGTAGGGTCTCCTTTACCTCAATCCTTTACCATTATCCTTCTTACCAAATATATTTAAAGTTTAAAGTACCTTCCTGAATTGGTTTCCAAAGCTTATTTTGGGAAGGGAGTCACGCAGTCAGATTATCAACGTTATCCCAGCTGAAGAGCCCAATAATTAATACCAATTAAACCCAGGTGGGTCCTGAAGGGATAAACCACTTTGACCTGAAGGATCTTGCCTGGGCAACTGTTATAAAGGAGAAGTGCCATCTTATCATCTCTCTGTACTACAACTTCATATACATCAAATAGAGTTAGTGACCTCCTACAATATAACAGTAATTAGAAGATGGTTTGGAATGGGAGAGACTTAAGACAAGGAAACCAATTAAGAGATCCATGGAGATCTAAGGTTCAAATAAATCATTGGACTTCTAGGCCATTGTAAACCACCATTTAGTGGCAAAAAATATATTTTTAAATTCAGTGGGCATAAACTAATGTTTCCAGAAAGTCCTGTTATAGACTCCAAATTCACTCCTTTTTCTACTGCAAAATTCTATTTCTAGGCGATTGCAAATGACATAGGATTTCTAGAATATTTGGATTTGATAAGTACCTTCTAGGTTTTAACTTTGTGAGGAAATGTACAGAATCATTGGCTGAATCCAGACAGAGCTTCAAAAAGTCTATATAAGACAGTCCCTTTTTTAATGCAGATGTTCCTGTATAAAAATCTTTTAGGTCTAAGCCACTATAGGTTAGAGACATATCCAGGTTCATATTACTATCCAGCTGGTCAAATATATATATATATATATATATATAT
>NW_025386651.1:0-1535 GCF_016433145.1 Gracilinanus agilis
GAGAAAAAAAATAACCTCTGAGGAAAATACAGGATATTTTTTTTAAATGTGTGAAAGGAAAAAATTCTAGGAATAAGAAAAAGGAAAAAAATTCACAAATCAAAGCAGGTTCCTGTAGCAATCCATGATCCATAAGCTTTGCAACGACAATCACTCACTAACCCAATTTAGCAGCCTCGACTACAGTAAGTTATCACATCAGAGAAGAAATGGAAAAAGGAGACTAGATCTCGAGACAAATGAGAAATAGCATTTTCCGGTGTAATACTTTTCTTCACTTCAGATATAATGGAGCCAGAACAATCGATGTTGAGTACTTGATAGCAAGTGTGGTACAAGGAAGTCCTACATCTTAATATATGCTAAGCTTCGCAACCTCGAGTCTCACACAGGATCAAGTCTTTACATAGAATGTCGTCAATCCCTGTAGGATTAGTTCAGTCTCTTTCTTTTATGTGCTCATTTTCACTTTGCAGGTCAAAAACTCTGTGCTCCTTAGTGGTCCGATTTCCCTTGGATTAGACATAGATTTTGAGCAACAGTCTCATAATAGTTAAATAACTAATGGCAGGTTTCTATAGTCCAAAACTTTTGGGGTATAAATTCATATGCTAAGCAAATGGGCATCTTAGCTTATTCTTATTGCAAAAATAAAAACAGTCAAGTGTATTTAATGCTGGTGATGTGCTCCAAATGTAAAAAAAAGGAGGAAAAAGGAAAAAAATCAACTACTGTATTGCACACATAGGAAGAAAAACCAACAACAACAAAAAAAGTGTAGTTTTTACACAATCACAGAGGTAAAGTATAGAGGTTAATTTGTAAGAAATAAGATTCATTTCCTCCTTAACTTGCCATGATCCATAGTGTGAGTGCAAATGAGGTAGACAATGTGATGTGGGTGCAAATGAGGCATACAAAGCAATAATACATTCGAGAAAGTGCAAAAGGAATGACAAAGAGCATAAAATGTTTTTTTAATTTAATTTTTAATTTTTATTTTGAATATTTTCCCATAGTTACATGTTTCCTGTTCTTTCCCTCTCCCCCAAACCTCCCGAACCTTCCTTAGTCAATGCACAACTCCACTGGGTTTTACATGTATCATTGATTAAGACCTAATTCCATATTATTGAGAGTTGAACTAGAATTATCGATTAGTGTCTACATCCCCAATAATATCTCCATCAGCCTATTGTTCAAGCAGATGTTTTTCTTCTGTGTTTCTCCTTCCACAATTCTTCCTCTGAATGTGGCTAGTTTTCTTTCTCATAAGTCCCTCAGCATTGCTCTCTTTGGATTCTTGCATTGCTGCTAGTAGAGAAGTCCGTCATGTTCAATTGTACCACAGTGTATCAGTCTTTGTGTACAATGTTCTGGATCTGCTTCTTTCACTCTGCATCAATTCCTGGAAGCCATTCCAGTTCACATGGAATTCCTCCAGTTCTTTATTCCTTTGAGCACAATAGTATTCCATCACCAACAGATACCACAATTTGTTCAGCCATTCCCCAAACGAAGGACATTCTCTCATT
>NW_025386652.1:0-4776 GCF_016433145.1 Gracilinanus agilis
ATATATTACTTCCCACTTTGAATATATACACACATACATAAATATATATGTGTGTGTATCTATATCTATGCTTATATCTATATCTATATCTATATCTATGTCTATATCTATATCTATACTGTGTGTGTATAACATATCAGTAGATTTAAAAATATTCTCTCTCTTCTAGTCAGGTCCAGAGACGGGAGGTCCTGGGTTCAAATCCAGCCTCAGACACTTCCCAGCTGGGTGACCCTGGGCAAGTCACTTGACCCCAATTGCCTAGCCCTTACCACTCTTCTGTCTTAGAACCAATACCCAGTATTGATATTAAGGTGGAAGGTATGGGTTCAAAATAAAAAAAAAAAATTCTCTCTCTTCTTCTATCTCAAAAAATAATCTTTGTTATACAAGATGACTCTCCAGAAAGGGGATATAGGTTAAATATGGTTAATGTAAAAACAAAAGACAGCATTAAAATTTATTAAAAAGTAATTCTTGTAGGTAATAAGCATTTAACCAAAGCTTCATCCACCTGCTCTTTCTTTTTATACTCTTTATGTTTCCCCGCCTCACTTTGTCTATCCAGTTTTACACTGTGGAACATTCCTTCTCCTAGTTAGCCCAAGTTAACCTTGAATTCCTATTATTGGGAAATGTCCTCAGCTTATTTCTACAGTTATTTATCTGAGAGATTGAACAATAGTAAACCAATAAGGTCTTTCCAATCCCAGAAGCCTTTGTAGTCTGATTCTGCTGTGTTCCAAGTGGGAAGTAAATGTCCTCAAGAAGGAATTTCCCCAGTTTGGGCAGGGAATGTTACTCCCATGTCCGGGAGATCAGAGAAACGGGCACTTCTGGCCTTTCCTTTGAAAACTCCATACACTAGTACAACTCTTTATCTTTCCCCCATACTCCATAGACCAATTGCTTCGAGATTACATCCCTTTGGATTTTGTGTGTGACGTATCTGCCTTTCCATGTACTTCTTTAAAACATTGGGAGTATAAGGCAGGGGAGGGAGTCGAAGACGTGCTGCCAAATAAGAAAGAACTCTTTTAAAAGGCTTAATTTAGAAATATTAAATATCCTTTAACACAATGAAAAAGAAACCTGGTGAACCAAACATTCCAGGATGATAGATGGATGTTTCTTTAAGAACGTGTTTATGTTAAATGTAGCTTATAGAGAATGAATTGCAAAGGTTGCCATGGGAATTACCAGCATTTGATGAACTGTAAAGTAAATAGCAAAGTGAAGGCCCCCTTAAAATGCTGGGCCGCAGAAGAGAGCAGACGCAGGCTTCTCTGAGCACTCAGTCTGGAAATGTCGACTTGGAGTAGCAGAGTGAATTTTGACACACCCTGTAAAGTATATGGGGAGGAAAAACAGGGACCTAAATGAGAGACTACATGTTCCTGGAGTTGTACATTATGTAAGAGCTATTCACTGATGCCACTTACAGCCAAGCCAGTAAGAATCACGTTGGACCTCTAAGAAAAGTTTTACAATTCCAAGTTGCTAATTTCAATTAGAACATATGGCACTCTGGGCATTTCTGTTCAGGATGGAGGGAGTCACTCAGATTTGCCCGTCACTGAAGATCAGTTTGTCTTAAAAAAAAAAAATCTGCCTGTTAGTGGACTTCAAGGTCACTTTGAGTCAAAAGTGTAACAAGAAATCTAATGGAATCATAGGTTGGATAAAGAGAGTGGCAGCAGCCAGAAATATTTAGATGAGAACTCTGACAGATTTGGCCCTGGTCAAGCTACACCTATCAATTGATTGATCAATCAATCAATCAATCAATAAACATTTCTTAAGTACCCACTCTGTGCTGTGCTAAGCATTAGAGCAGCATTTAAGGTCATCAGGCAAGACTGGGTAGTCTCTTCCTTGATGTGGTCAAGCCAATGGTCAAGCCAAAGCTTCGGGTACAGTTTTGGTTAGATGATCCCTGAGGAGTGGGAGAGGCTCAAAATCTCTGAGATTTTGAGATTTGGGGGCTTCCCAGGTGCTATAAGTCTCAAAGGTGAATGATCACTGATATCCTGGAGTGCTGCATCATGGTGAGGATGTGATCTTTGGTTTACTAAGACTCTGCAACCAGAAAACAAACAAAGGCTTCGAGGATGGGCCTGGTGGTGGACTCTTCTGCCATCTGAGGGCCAGCTTAGATCACTCTAGAGCGGGGGTCGGCAACCTTTTTGGCCATGAGAGCCATAAACGCCACATTTTTTCAAATGTAATTTCGTGAGAGCCGTACAGTGCTCACAGTGTGAACTCCTATAACAGCGCCTGAAAAAAAAAGGACATTATGGCTCCTGCAGAAAGAGCCATATCTGACCCTCCAAAGAGCCAGAGATGGCTCAAGAGCCATACGTTGCTGACCCCTGCTCTAGAGAGTTAATAAGGTTGGTTGCATGATGGTGAATAGGAGGAGAAAGGATCATAGTAACTCTTGAATACTCTCTATTTTTATATATGGCATATTTTAGGTATTGGTGGTGCTACTGTCTGGATAGAAAGTAGCTGATATCCTTCATGTATTAGAGTCAGTCTAGTTCCACAACTATTTTTAACTAGCTTTGAGCCTGTAGTAAAATTATTTAGACTCTCCCGGACTTCGTTTCTTCACTTGTGAAATGAGACAATTGGACAAGATTGTCTATGAAGTTTATCCAGCTCTAATGCTATTAATTTCTAACCTAACCACCCTCCCTCAAGCAGTTTGACTTTGAGAGTCCTCAGACTTCTTTGACAGAGATCCTCTTCACCAAGAAAGACTGTAATGTGTCCAAGTTCGCTCTCTTTCATGGTTTGCCATGACCAAGCATGTTCTCTCTTGTGTGAGTATTTCTTTTTTATATACTGTATTAATTCTTATATCAGGTCCTAGAGTAGAAAGGCCCAATTCCTGTACAGTGGAGAGAATCATTGAGTCAAAGCCTTGGACCTCAGGCACCATCTAATCTACAGCTTTTTGCATTTTCTTTGTCCTTAGGAATGTGTTCCTGCCACAAATTCTGGCCACTGGGAATGTTTTACCATGATTCTTTTCCTGACCATGTAACTATGTGATATCCATTACCTATTTTGGAAGGGAGGGGCTGAGAGTTTGATGGACCACCTCCTAATTAGCTACCTACCAATCAGAGGGATCTTGGGATGTTCAAGGGAGGACAGAAAAATGAGCTTCTAAAACTCTTTTGGTAGATCTGCCTTGAAGTTCTTCTGATACTTGGTCATCAAGAAGGCCAATGACCTGTTAATTTTATTGATTAAGATGCTAACCTAATCAACAAGCTGATATTCTTACCCCAAAATCAGTTTCTTAAAATAATTTTATCCAATTTGAATACTTGATAGCCATTTCCTTTGCATTTTGCTAAGTTGGTCTTCAGAGAAGCACATACTCTGGTCTGTGAAGATAGTCCTTGTCTTATATGTTCTTTTTTTTAACCCTTAACTTCTGTGCATTGGCTCCTAGGTGGAAGAGGGGTAAGGGTGGGCAATGGGGGTCAAGTGACTCGCCCAGGGTCACCCAGCTGGGAAGTGTCTGATGCTGGCTTTGAACCCAGGACCTCCCCTCTCTAGGCCTGACTCTCCATCCACTGAGCTACCCAGCTGCCCCCGTCTTGTATGTTCTAAGGGTTAGACAATACATTTAAAAGAGTACCAGCCAAAAAGGGAACATTTAAGTCTATTAAAGTTACAGGGTGAAGGACAGCTAAGTGGCACAGTGGACAGAGTCCTAGGTCTGGAATCAGGAGGAGCTGGGTTCAAATCTAGCCTTAGTCACTTCCTAGCTGTGTGAACCTGGGCACATCCGTAACCTTGTCCTTTTGCCTTGTCCTTCCCTTTCTGTTTTAGTGTTGTTACTAGGATGACAGGTAAAGGCTTAATAAATAAACAAAATTACAAGGATAGAAAATAGAACAAACAGCAAGTATGTTGACATAGTTTGGTAGAAAATAAATTGGTTCTGGAGACAAAGAACTTGCAATCAGATGTTTGCTTCCAGTGTAACTTTGGGCAAGTCATTGAGCCTCCCTGGGTCTCAGTTTCCTCATCTGAAAAGTGAAGGGCTTTGCCTAGATTACCTTGGAGGTTCCCTCCAGCTCTTCATACAGGATGCCCTGGACCCATTCCAGTGGGTTGATTTCATAATGGTACCAAGCCACCACAAAGAGGGATTTTTTTCAAATACTAAATATGAGAAATTAAATTAAGGAACTAATATTCAAAGCAAAACAATTTCTTAGGGAATATTTGAAAGCCAAATGTGTACTGATGTATTCAGCTGCCAACTGCTTAAAGCAAAACCCCTGACCTCCATGTGGTGAGTCCATTTGTCAAATTGGCCTTTTGCAACAAGTTTTTCATATGAGTGATCACTCCGTCCAAGCCCCAAATAACCCAGGAGTTCTCTTGAACTCATAGACATAAAATAGAGAAGTAGGTTGCTAATATCCCTCTGATTGTGCAGTTAGTTAGCTCTTTGAGGCAGTTTGCAATTGGCCCAGATCCTCCAAATTTAATTGAGTTCAACCCCATCAATATCTAGTTTGGAGTCAGAGGACTTGGGTTCAAATTCCAGCTCTGCCACTTACTACTTATCTGAGGTTGATTGGGGGCATCTAGGTGACCCTTTCTGCCCTTCTACCTAGAATCCATGCATAGTATAGATTCCAAATTGGGAAGGGAAGCATTCAAAGAAAGAAAGGAAGAAAGAAAGGAAGGAAGGAAGGAAGGAAGGAAGGAAGGAAGGAAGGAAGGAAGAAAGAAAGAAAGAAA
>NW_025386653.1:0-9041 GCF_016433145.1 Gracilinanus agilis
ATATATATATATATGTGTGTGTGTGTGTGTGTGTGTGTGTGTGTGTGTGTGTGTGTGTGTGTGTGTTGTCAAGTGTTGATCTAATGCTTAATTGAGCCAAAAACTGCCTTCAAACTTTATGAGCAGTTCTTGTCTGGAAAAAAAAAGAAAGAAAATAATAAATAAGTGATGGATGTTCTTTGGTTTATTATCTAATGGCTTACAATTAGCTTTTGGTTCTTGATTACCTAGTTTCTTCCAGATATTTGCTTCTGTTTAGTTTTTTCTCCCTCCACCTCCCCCTGATCTTCTTTTGTTTGAGTAAAACAAACTCAGTTACTTCTAGTGATCCTCATATATCATGGATTCAAGGCTCTTAATTTTCCTGGTTACCTTTCTCTGGGTGCTTTGTTTCTCATCAATATACTTCCTAAACTATGGCAACTAAAATTGTATATTATACTATAGATACATTTTGACCAGGACCTACAGCAGAATTGTCACTTCCTTATCCTTTAGGCTAAGCTTGCTTTAGATCAAATCTCATTAACTTTTCCAGCTTCTGTAGCACACAGTTGAATCATATTGAGCTTACAAGCTGTGAAAGCCTCCAGATCTTATTAAGGCAGACATCTGTCTAGCTAAGACCACCTCCCATCTTGCATTATTGAAGGTGATTAAAAAAAACTAGTCAAAGAGTATTTAAATTAGGCAAAGAATATTTACCTTTAGAGAATTACATCTGATAAAGATGCAGTCTTGACACTATCAAATCAACATATTATCTATTCCTCCGAGGTTTATGTCATATGTACTTTTGACAAACAATCCATTTGTTCTTTTTTTTTGTTTGTTTTGTTTTGTTTTTGTTTTTTGACTGACAAAAAGTTAAATAGTGCTAGACAAGCACAGATTCTTGGGCACTTCATTGAAGACCTGCTACCAACTTGATAGCAAAGTATTAAATACATATTGCATCCAAACATCTCACACCTAACAAATCCATCTAATTGTATTACTTGTTAAGTAGCCCATAATTAACTCTGCTTTCCTCAAGAATATTATAAAGCACTTTATCAAAATATTTGTTAAAATATAGATACGGTACATCTATATTATTCCTCTGAATTACCAGTTTGGTTTAACTTGGTAATTATTTTTATTTGGCTGAACTATATGTGTCTTTATGATTACTGCTTATTTTTCTGCATGATACCCATATTTTAAGGATGAATGATAAAATTTTTCTAGGAATTAAATCTAATCACATTAAATTGGAGTTTTCAGATTCAATTCTCTTAGCTACTTTGAAGATACAATTTTACTTTCTCCACTCCTATATTACTGACTCTTCCCATTCTCCAACAATATTTCAAATATCATTTACAATAATTCAGTAATTTCACCTGATGATTCTTTTAGGATTCAATGGACAATGTGATCAAATGGCAAAGAGAAAAATTTATTTTATGTACCTTCCCATTTCATTTGAGCGATCACCAGAATCAGGATTTGATGCTTTTTTATAAGGGCATTCATGTGAGTCAAATCATCTGAATTCCGTAAAAAGAAGCTACATTGCTCTTTCTATGCTGATCTTAGGGTTCAATTTTTTTTGTTAGCCATTTGTGTTTTACCCTTTCAGGTCCAAAGGCCAAATAACTTTGCTTTTTGATTTCAGGGATTTTTAATCTTTATGTCTTCAATTCTTGAGCAACTTCCATTACAGTTATTATTTTTTTAATATAAAACCCTTACCTTTTGTCTTAGAATCATTACTAAGTATTGGTTCCAAGGCAGAGGAATGGTAAGGGTTAGGCAGTTGGAGTTAAGTAACTTGTCTAGAGTCACACAGGAAGTGCGTCTGAGGCCACATTTGAACTCAGAACCTCCCATCTCTAGACCTGGGTTTTTATGTAATTAGCCAACTAGCTGCCCAATTCCAGTTGAATTTTTAGTGCATAAGATCCTATGATTTTTTTTTAGGAACTCTGAAATATATTCTTTTAAAATCTAGAGTACCTGTCAAATAATAACCAGCTTTTCCCTCTTTCCCCATCACCAATTCTAAAAGTCAACCCCCATTTCTTCCCAAAGTTTCTATCCTTTACACCTCAGAAACAAATTCTTTCTTGTTAATAGAAATCATGTCCAATATAAAATTATTTTTTTATCAGTTATTCTGATTTTTCACGTATGAAAATATGAAGGCAATATAAGAAGTTGTTAGCTTTTCTCCTTTTGGAAAATTGAGATCTCCATCAGATTTCTGGATAAAGTCTGTAAGATTAATTCAGATTGGTAATGATTGCTAATGGAGTCAGTGCAAAGGATCAAGCTGGCTATCCTAGCAAGGGGGAAGGGTGAGAGTCAATAGAATTCTTTCTCCTCCCCCTCCTGAGGCAGTTGTAGCAGAAGTAGTAACAATTTTAACTGAATCCCCTTTAGATCAAGAAATGGAGGCTGGGAGTTTCTGGGTTAAGATGGTGGCAGAGTAAAAAGCAGCTGCTTGACTTCTCCTAACCCAGGCATATAGGACTCCTCAAGAAGACATAAAAACAAATCCAGAGGAAAGAAGGGACCTCACAACAGGGAACAGCATCAGAGGTATATGGAAATGGGGCATTTCCATGCTATAAAGGGGTGAAACAGCTCCCATGAAAACACGAGTGGAGCAACCCCCCCCCCCAACCCACACCACCTACTGCGCCAAAGCCAGCGCACGGAAGTCGGAGCAGGTTTGGGGCACCCATTGGGTCATTGGCAGCTCATCAGAGCTTTTTCCTAGGAGCAGCAAGACTTGGGACCCCCCAGGAGGTTGAGGAACTCACGGATGCTGAGCTCAGACCCTGAGCCCAGACCCTGAGCCCAGGCTCAGGCGAAGGGGCTGACACAGGCTTGGACTGAGGCATGGATTAAAGTGTGGACTGGGGCATGGAAGAAGGGGCTGATTCTGAGTGCAGGAGCAGACCTTGAGAGGGGACCCAGTGCAGAGAGGTGCTTGACTGTGGAAACAGCTCCCTGAAACTGTTAAAGAAGCTTCAGGCAGAAGAACAAGCAAGGAGACCACCAGGAGGCTTGTCCGAAAACAAGTAGACCTGAAATCTCAGGAATCTCTAAAGAGCCACAAACAGATCCTGGGCATGAGCATAAAGCTGAGAGGGAACTCAGCCTACAATGGCAAGCCATCATGAAAACCAGAAGAGAAAGAAGAAGAAGAAAAAACATTTAAGACTTGACAACTTTTACAGAGAAAAAATCCAGACAACAGAGGAAACAGCAGAGGAGAACAAACAATCCAAACATTCCCAAAACAATGAAAATGGGTCACAAGGTCTTGAAGAGTTCAGATCTGAGATCATGAGAAAGATGGAAGAGATCTGGCAAGAAAATAACAGTTTAAAAGGCAGAATTTCACAATTGGAAAGTGAGGCAAGTAAATCAAAGACCAGAAATGACGAGATTGAAAAGGAAAACCAGTCTCTAAAGGCTAGAATTGGGCAATTAGAAAAAGATGCCCCCAAATCAAAAGAATTAATAAACAAATTGGAGACCAAAATCAAACAGCTGGAAAACAGGTCAGACCAAACTGAAAAGGAAAATCAAAAGCTTATAGCAGAAAACCAGTCTCTAAAAACAAGAATTGGGCAAGTAGAAGCCAATGATCTATCAAGACAGCAAGAACAAATAAAACAAAGTCAAAAGACAGATAAAATAGAAAGAAACATGAAATATCTCAATGAGAAAGTGATAGATCAAGAAAAAAGATCTAGAAGAGACAATTTGAGAATCACTGGTCTTCCTGAAAAAGCAGAAATTAATAGAAATTTGGACTCCATACTAAAAGAAATTATTCAGCAAAACTGCCCTGAAGTTCTACAACAAGAGGGCAATATAGACATTGAAAGGATCCATAGATCACCCTCTACACTAGATACTAAAAAGACAACCCCCAGGAATATAATAGCCAAATTCAAGAGCTTCCAACTAAAAGAAAAAACTTTACAAGAAGCCAGAAAGAGACAATTCAGATATCAAGGAGCACCAATCAGGATCACAAAGGATCTGGCAGCCTCCACACTAAAAGACCACAAAGTTTGGAATATGATATTCAGAAAGGCAAGAGAACTGGGTTTACAACCAAGGATCACCTACCCATCAAAACTGACTATATTCTTCCAGGGGAAAGTTTGGGCATTTAACAAGATAGAAATTTTCCAAGCATTTGCACAGAAAAGACCAGGACTAAATGGGAAGTGTGATATCCAACCTCAAAAATAAAGAGAAACATGAAAAGGTAAATAAGAAACAGAAGGGAAAGTAAGAAAACTCATATTTTTTTAAATTTGCCTCTTTAAGGGCTTCAATAAGATCTAATTATAGGTACTCCTATGTGGGGAAATGTTATGTATAATTCTCTGTAGTGAAATCTGTTCACCATTATTGCATTCATTATTATAATAATTAGAAAAATTATTCATAGGGAGAGGTTGGAATACTAAAGGGTCTAAGATAACATGGGTAGGAAGGAAAGAAGGGGATGAATAGTAGAGGACACCAAGAGAATCTTGAAGGAATAAGAAAAATAGAATATTCTATTACACACAAAGATGGCATGGGAAGGAGAAGGGATGAATACTATTATAAGAAGAAGAGGCAGAGAGCATTAAGAGGTAATATTTACACCTTACTCCCAGTGTAATTAACCCTGAGAGGGAAGAATAGTTATATTCATTGGGATATAAAACTTTATCTAACCCTACTGAGAAAGTCAGAAGGGATAAACTAAGTGGAGCAGGCGAGTGGGGAGGTCAAAAAAGGGAGGGGAGAAGAAGGGGGAGGGAATTCATTAGGCCTTTAAAAATAAAAAGAGGGGAATAATAAGGGAGGGGGTAGAAAGGGAAGTTAATCAAGGGAGGGGATAAGGGATAGGGGCTTAATAGCAAACCACTGGTTTAAAAGAAAATAGTGTAAGAAGAAGGGGTAGGAATAGGGGAGGATACGAAAGTGTCAGCAAATACACAACTGATAATTATAACTCTGCATGTGAACGGGATGAACTCACTCATAAAACAGAAGCAAATAGCAGAGAGGATTAGAAACCAAAATCCTACCATAGGTTGTCTACAAGAAACACATATGAGGTGGGTAGACATACACAAGTTTAAAGTTCAGGGCTTGAGCAAAATCTTTTGGGCATCAAATGAGAAAAAGAAGGCAGGACTGGCTATTGTAATTTCTGACAAAGCCAAAGTAAAAATAGATATGATTAAAAAAGTCAGGGAAGGTCATTACATCCTGATTAAAGGCAGTATAAACAATGAGGAAATAACAGTGCTCAATATGTATGCACCAAGTGGCATAGTACCCAAATTCATAAAGGAGAAACTGGCAGAGCTCAAGAAGGAAATAGATAGTAAAACCATACTAGTGACAGATCTAAATATTCCTCTGTCAGATCTAGATAAATCAAACCAAAAAATAAATAAGAAAGAGATAAGAGAGGTGAATGAATTCCTAGAAAAATTAGATTTAATTGATATGTGGAGAAAAATAAATAGGGACAAAAAGGGATACACCTTCTTTTCAGCTGCACATGGTACATTGACAAAGATTGATCATGTAATAGGAAATAGAAACATTGTAAACAGATGCAAAAGAGCAGAAATAATAAATGTAACTTTCTCAGATCATAATGCAATAGAAATAATAATTAGTAAGATCACCTGGACAGGCAAATCAAAAACTAATTGGAAATTAAATAATATGATTCTCCAAAACCAGCTAGTCAAAGAAGACATCATAGAGACAATCAACAATTTCATTGAAGAGAATTACAATGGTGAGACATCCTACCAAACTCTGTGGGATGCAGCCAAGGCAGTACTCGGGAAATTTATATCCTTGAGTACATATATTAACAAATTAAGGAGGGCAGAGATTAATGAATTGGTCATGCAACTCAAAAAACTAGTAAGTGAGCAAATTAAAAACCCCCAGATGAAAACTAAATTAGAAATACTAAAAATTAAGGGAGAAATTAATAAAATCAAAAGTAAAAGAACTATTGAATTAATAAATAAGACTAGAAGCTGGTATTTTGAAAAAACAGATAAAATAGACAAACTATTGGTCAATCTAATTAAAAAAAGGAAAGGAGAAAACCAAATTGACAATATTAACGATGAAAAGGGAGACCTCACCTCTAATGAAGGGGAAATTAAGGCAATAATTAAAAACTATTTTGCACAATTATATGGCAACAAATATAACAATTTAGGAGATATGGATGAATATTTACAAAAATATAAATTGCCTAGATTAACAGCAGAAGAAATAGAATACTTAAATAATCCCATATCAGAAATAGAAATTGAAGAAGCCATCAAAGAACTCCCTAAGAAAAAAAATCACCAGGACCTGATGGATTCACAAGTGACTTCTATCATTCAAAGAGCAACTAATCCCAATACTATACAAATTATTTGATACAATAACCAAAGAGGGAGTCCTACCAAATTCCTTTTATGACACAAATATGGTACTGATTCCAAAGCCAGGTAGACCAAAAACAGAGAAAGAAAATTATAGAACAATCTTAAATAGAATATTAGCAAAGACACTCCAGCAAGTAATTAAGAAGATCATCCACCATGATCAGGTGGGATTTATACCAGCAATGCAAGGATGGTTCAACATTAGGAAAACCATCCACATAATTGACCATATCAACAGTCTAACAAACAAAAATCAAATGATTATCTCAATAGATGCTGAAAAAGCCTTTGACAAAATACAGCATCCATTCCTATTGAAAACACTGAAAAGTATAGGAATAGAAGGACCTTTCCTAAAAATAATAAACAGTATATACCTAAAACCATCAACAAGCATTATATGCAATGGGGATAAATTAGAAGCCTTCCCAATAAGATCAGGAGTGAAACAAGAATGCCCATTATCACCTCTATTATTTAACATTGTACTAGAAACACTAGCAGTAGTAATTAGAGAAGAAAAAGAAATTGAAGGTATCAAAATAGGCAATGAGGAGACTAAGGTATCACTCTTTGCAGATGATATGATGGTCTACTTAAAAAATCCTAGAGAATCAACTAAGAAGCTTATAGAAATAATCAACTTTAGCAAAGTTGCAGGATACAAAATAAGGGCACATAAATCATCAGCATTTCTATATATTTCCAACATATTAGAGCAGCAAGAGATAGAAAGAGAAACACCATTTAAAATCACCCTAGACAATACAAATTACTTGGGAATCTATGTACCAAAACAAACACAGCAATTATACGAAAACAACTACAAAACACTTTCCAAACAAATAAAACTGGATCTCAACAATTGGAAAACCATTAATTATTCATGGGTAGGACAAGATAACAGAATAAAAATGATCATCCTACCCAAATTAATATACCTATTTAGAGCCATACTATCAAATTATCAAAAAATTTCTTTACTGAATTAGGAAAAACTATAACAAATTTCATTTGGAATGACAAAAGTTCAAGAATATCAAGGGAAATAATGAAAAAAAATGTGAAGGAAGGGGGCCTACCAGTACCAGATATTAAACTATATTATAAAGCAGCAGTCATCAAAACAATATGGTAGTGGCTAAGAGACAGAAGGGAGGATCAATGGAATAGACTCGGGGTTAATGATGTCAGCAAGACAGTGTATGATAAACCCAAAGAGACCAACTTTTGGGATATGAATCCACTATTTGACAAAAACTGCTTGGAAATTTGGAAAACAATATGGGAGAGATGAGGTTTAGATCAACATCTTACACCCTACACCAAGATAAATTCAGAATGGGTGAATGACTTGAATATAAAAAGGGAAACTATAAATAAATTAAGTGAACACAGAATAGTATACTTATCAGATCTTTGGGAAAGGAAAGATTTTAAAACCAAGCAAGAGTTAGGGAAAATTACAAAATGTAAATTAAATGGTTTTGATCATAGCAAGCTAAAAAGCTTTTGTACAAACAAAAATAATGTAGTCAAAATCAGATGGGAAAGAACAAATTGGGAAAAAAATCTTTATAACAAAATACTCTGACAGGGGTCTAATTACTCAAATATACAAGGAGTTAAAGCAATTGTATAAAAAATCAAGCCATTCCCCAATTGATAAATGGGCAAGAGACATGAATAGGCAATTTTCAGGTAAAGAAATCAAAAGTATCAATAAGCACATGAGAAATTGTTCTAAATCTCTAATAATTAGAGAAATGCAAATCAAAACAACTCTGAGGTATCACTTCACACCTAGCAGATTGGCTAAAATGAAAGAAGGGAAGAGTAATGAATGCTGGAGGGGATGTGGTGAAATTAGGACATTAATGCATTGCTGGTGGAGTTGTGAACTGATCCAACCATTCTGGCTGGCAATTCGGAACTATGCCCAAAGGGCTATAAAAGAATGCCTGTCCTTTGATCCAGCCATACCATTGCTGGGTTTGTACCCCAAAGAGATCATAGATAAACAGACTTTTATGAAAATATTTATAGCTGCACTTTTTGTGGTGGCAAAGAAGTGGAAAATGAGGGGATGCCCTTCAGTTGGGGAATGGCTGAACAAATTGTGGTATATGCTGGTGATGGAATACTATTGTGCTCAAAGGAATAATAAACTGGAGGAATTCCATGTGAACTGAAACGACCTCCAGGAACAGATGCAGAGTGAAAGGAGCAGAGCCAGAAGAACATTGTACACAGAGACTGATACACTGTGGTACAATTGAATGTAATGGACTTCTGTACCAGCAGCAATGCAATGTCACAGGACAATTCTGAGGGATTTATGGTAAAGAACGCTGCCCACATTCTGAGGAAGGACTGCAGGAGAGGAAGCACATAAGAAAAACAACTGTTTGAATGCATGGGTTGGGGTGGACATGATTGGGGATGTAGACTCGAAGCTACCACACCGATGCAACTATCAACAATTCGGAAATAGTTCTTGAACAAGGACACATGACAAAACTAGTGGAAATGTGCATCGGCCATGGGTGGGGGGAGTGCGGGGGT
>NW_025386654.1:0-3599 GCF_016433145.1 Gracilinanus agilis
GGGAGGGAGAGGGTGGGCTGGGATTCTTCTGAGAACAAGGCAAGATGACTTGTTAAGGAAAAGAGGGCCATGTTTAGATGCCAGTGGCCTTCAATCTTTGCTGACATTTTGTCATTAAACTTCTGTGGATGAAATTGATTTGGGATTTGGCCAGACTTTTTAGCTCTGATGTCGCTATTTAAGGCAAAGCTATTAATTGGGCTTTGTAGAAATCCCTACTTGCTTCCATTGGTGTGGCTAAGTGGCCAGAATGCTGGACTTGGAATTCACAAAGCTTGGGTTCAAATTCTGGCTCGGATCCCTACACGGTTTGTTAACCGTGGAAGTGTCCCTTAACCCAACTTGCTCAGCCTATGTTCTCATTTGTAAAATAGGGACAATGATCATACTTCACAGGTTATTGTAAAACTCAAATGACTTTAAACCCCTATTTAATAATCAGATATTCTAACTACCAATCATAGTGCCTCATCTTGAAATAGTAAAAGTGACCAGAGGGCAGTCCAGCCCCGGAGGCATTCCAAAATTTTGTATAATTCACTGAAGATCAAGGCAATAAAGTTTTCTCTTTCCGCTCTCCTCTCTGTCCCTGTCTCTCTCTATTTGTGTCTGTCTCTTTGACCTCTCTCTCCCCTCCCTTCTTTCCCCCTCTCCTTTTTTTCCAGAGGCAAAGTATCTCAATATGAAGCCAAATTCTGATAAATATTTAAAACTGAAAATCCCCCTTTCTTGCACACCCACTAGCCAAGCTTCCCTTCCATTTCGATTTTGGTTCAAGTCCTGGGGGCCCTGGGACTTCCCCAGTGCCACAGTGTGTGATGCATCTTTTCACACTTTAGGTCTGGGGAAACCCCAGCTTGGGCAGGGCATCAATTCTAGAATCAGCTGAGTGTCTAATGAACCACAAAGAGACAGCTTGGGGGTGGGATGAAAATGGGAAAGTGAAGCCACCCCATTGCCCAATTTGGTCAGTATTGCCAATTTTGAGTGCAAAACAGCTCAGGCAAAGGGTCCTTTTAGAAAGATGAAGGAAATGGTGGAAGATCACGGAGAAACTAGAAAGAGACTTTGTGCCAGGAAAGGAGGAATGTTATAGATAGGAATTTTAGGGCTGGACTGTGAGAGAAAGCAACTTAAAGAATACCATCGTAGAATAGAACCACAATTGGGAGGAAAGGTAGCAACAGGATAGAGTTGAAGGAGCTGGCTCTGAATTCTGGCTCTGGTTGGTGCTTAATAGTTGAATTTCTCTGGGCAAGTCACTTAATTATTAAGACTTAATTTCCTTATCTGTAAAATGGAGATCATCATAATTGCCCTGCCTCTCAAGGATATTGTAAGAGTAAAACAAGGTAATGGATGTAAAGCTGATTTATTGCTAAAGGGGAAAGAGAAAGGTGAAAAATGTGCCAATGGGGAATCATGTGAGATATGACTATACATTCATGAGACAAAAGACCCAAGTGTATCAGAAGTCAGACATTCAAATGAATATTGTTTTTCTTTTTCTTTTCAATTTTCTCTGTTTGGCTAGTAAGTATTTATTTTCTCTCCTATTCATCTCTAATTGAGAAAAAGAAAAAAAATTCAAAAACCACTCATAACAAACATGTGTAGTCAAACAAAACAAATCCCACGTCCAAAAATGTATGTCCCATCCTGCATCTTGAAATTTATGTTTCCAGGGGACAAATGTCTATTTTTTTCCCCCTCACCTCTGTCCTTCTCCTCATTGGAAACAAACAAACAAAAAGCCTTTCTAGTAAATATACAAAGTAAAACAAGATGAATCCTGGCATTGGCCATGTTCAAAAAATAGGTCTCGTGCTATACTCTTCATCTATTAGCATCTATGAGGAGCACTGTGGGACCTCCGCAGGTGTGGCTCATCAGTTATTGAATCCTTCTTACAAATGCTGGTGTTATTGTATCGATTGTCCTCTTGGTTCTGCTCACACTTCTGTGCAACAGTTCATTCAAGTCACCAGAGGTTTCTCTGACACTTTTTCTTTCATCATTTCTTCTAATGGCTCAATAGTATTAACTAAATCCACATACCGTCATTTGTTTGGTCATTCTGCAGGTGACAAACCATCTCTCGATTTCCAACTCTGCCTCCACAGAGAGCTGCTAAATTCTTATACATATGGGCTCTTTTGGTCTTTCTTTGATGGATAGGTCTAGTAGTGGTGTCAGTCACTTGGGAAACCACACGCCTCAATCATATTGTCATTGCTCCAGTTTGTATAAATGGAGATTTTGAACCTTGGACTGCATCCTCCATAAGTCCCTTAGTATTTCCCCAAATTCCCTTTAATCTCTCTTGCACCTCCACCTTTGCGTGGTCATGTTTGTATATAGTTTGCTGTAGCTCCTCCCTCTTCCTCTTTTGCTCTTGGGAACAGGCTGGTTAGTACCTTTTAGTTAGTTTTCTTTGTTAGTTTATTATTAATAAAAAATATAAATATAATATTTAGTATTTTGTATATTAATTTTAATCTCCACAAGTTCCTGGAACTCTCATTGCATTTGTCTTCAAAACCAGTTGGTCTTCCCAAAGAGAAACCAGCCTTCTGATTTTATAGTACAATCTCAGTTTTGCTCCTGAGCACAAAATTATAGCATTTTTGAGGGACAATTGTGAGTGGATCCAACATCTCATGAAGTTCAGGGACCCTCTTTACATTACCCTGGAGAGCCTAGCCTCAGTTTGAGTACTTAGAGTGATGAAGAGCTCATTACTTTGTGAGTTAGCCTGTTCTTTTTTTTTTTTTGTCACGGCTATCATTTCTGCTCATATTGCCCAGAATCTGCCCCCCCCCCCACTGGTGCCCTCTGTAAAAGCAAAAGAAGTCCTGCATCCCAGACTCTCAGATATGTGAGAATGATCATTGCCTGGGTGAGGCTCCTTTCCTTCGCCAGGCTACACATCTCGGGAGTCCTTCTTCTGTGATGCCGTTCCAGTTCTCTAACCATCCTGGATGCTCTCCTCAGAATACTCTCATTGTGGCAAGAACCAGACCTAGTCTTTCATCTCTCTTTTCAACGGGATAGAATTCAGTGCAATGACTACTTGCTTTGACCCGGACACCATGTCTATGGATGCTGCCTCAAGTGGCATATTTTTAGCAGCTCTATCACACCATTAATTCATATGGAGGGGTTTGGGGGGGATTTGGACTAAATGGTGTTGGAGGTCCCTTCTGAGGAGTCTCTAAAGAGATTCCAACCCCCGAGTCTTGTCAGATGAACTGTTAGACTCTCTCATCCCACTCTTGGACAATTGACTTTTTAATCTGAGTATAGGAGTTACTGCTGATCCCTCTTCTAGTTCATCAGGTAGCATTCATCAGTCTGTTCAGATTGGGCCATCCAATTGGAGCGTTGGCTCTCTCTTTGCCTTTTGTGTTATCTTAAGATCTGTGGAGGATGTTTTCCATTTTGGACTGTGACCTCTATGAAAGTAGACATTGTGCTTTGTCCCAACTGTTATATCTATTCTCATTCCCTGGTATAATTCTTTACACACAGCTGGTGTCTAATTCATCCTTCCTTCCTTCCTTCCTTCCTTCCTTTCTCTCTTTCTCTCTCTTTCTTTC
>NW_025386655.1:0-6452 GCF_016433145.1 Gracilinanus agilis
AGAAAGAAAGAAAGAAAGAAAGAAAGAAAGAAAGAAAGAAAGAAAGAAAGAAAGAAAGAAAGAAAGAAAGAAAGAAAGAAGGAAGGAAGGAAGAAAGGACAAAGAAAGAAAGAAAAAGGAAGAAAGAAAAAAAGAAAGAAAGAAAGAAACAGAAAAAAGAGAGAAGAGAGAAGAGAGAGAGAGGAGGCCCCTAGGTTTAAATGTCGCCTCTGGTGATTACTAGCTGTGTGATCTTGGTCAAATTAATTAGCCTTCCTAAGTCTCAGTTTCCTTCTCTGTAAAATGAAGAAGTTGGACTAAGTCACCTGGATGACTCCTCTGACTCTAAATTTATGAGCTGATCATTAGTCCTCTGGAGATGAAGCAACATAGGATCATACATTTAGAGGTTGAAGAGAACTTTAAGACCATTATACAGAGTAGGGAACTGAGGCAAAGAGATGTTAAGTGACTTGCTTAGGATCACACAGACAATGTCTGAGGTAGGATTTGAGTTTGACTTCAGATCTTTCACCTCCATCTCTTGTCTTTCAGTATTGTTTTCTTTTACATTGCCTGTGGTCATTGTGTGTGTGGTCATAGTGTTCCTGTAGTTCCTGCCAGCCTCACTCTCTGTGTGCCTTTCACAAATGAGAAGTTTCCTTGTTCACCCCTGATCAGTCATGAGAACTTGAAGAACTCCATCAGTCACAAGTAGTCACTTCTTTTTAAACTCATACTTTCTGACTTAGAATAATACTAAGTTGGTTCTAAGGTGGAAGAGTGGTAAGGGCTAGACAATGGGGACTTGCCCAGGGTCAAATAGGGAGGAAGTGTCAGAGGTCAAATTTGAACCCAGGACCTCCCCTCTCTAGGTTTGGCTCTCTATCCACTCTCCACTGAGCCACCCAGCTGCTCCCCAAAAGCAGTCATTCTTTCTACTTTAATAGCAAGTCCCCTCCATTTATATCATCTCATAGTATACTTGGAGTGTTAAGGCAATGTGGATTGGTATGAAGGGTTTTTACTCAGAGTCTAAAGGACTTGGCCTCAAATCTCAATCTGCTTATTTCCTACCTGTGTGATCCTGGAAAAGTTGATTCCTCTCTCTAGTCTTCAATCTCCTTTGTAAAGTAAAGGGGTTGGAGCAAGTGACTTCTAAGGTACCTTCCAGTCCCAGTTCTGTGATCCTTTAGCCTTAATTTCCCCATTGGAAAAGGCTGGACTGTGTGATCTAAGAGGGTCCCCTGTAGCTTTTATCTTTGATTCCATGATTTCTCCGGGTCTTATTTTTCTCATCTATAAAATGGGAGCATTTGGACTAGATGGTCTTTGACCTCCCTTCCAATTCTGAACAAAAAAGCCTATTGTGTTCAGTTCAGGGTACCACATTTTAGGAAGGGAATGGATAAGCTGGAGTACTTTCAGAGAGGAGAGTGGCCAGGATGATGAAGGGTCTTGAGTTCATGTAACAAGAAAATCAGGGGATGCTTAGCCTGTAGAAAAAAGAGTTGAGGACCAGACTGATAGTTATCCTCAAGTGCTTGGAAATGATTTCTCTAGCCTACTGGTCCCCAGCCATCCCTTCCAACTTGCACTTTCTGTAATGACTATGTTGTGTGAAGGAGGGATTAGTCTAGTCCTAGTCCTTCTTGGCCCCAGAGGGCAGAACCAGGCTCCATGGGTGATAATTGCAGAGTCCAATGTGGGTTTAATGTCAAGACAAATTTCATCCCAATACAGTAGTCCAACATTGGAGTGGGCTGCCTTAAGGAGGTGGAGAGTCAACTCCTCCTTGAAGGTCTTCAAAGAAAAGCTGGCTCGCCACCTGTCGGGGATTCTATAGGGAGGGTTGTATTTTTCAGGCATGAGTTAGACTAGATGGTTTCTGAGTACCCTTCTAGCCCTGGCTTCTGGAGAATCATTTAATCCTCATGACAATTCTATTAGGCAACATGGCATAGCAGACAGAGGGAACCTAGATAAGGAAGATCTAAGTTCCAATCCTGCCTCCATTGGCTGGGTAACTCTGAGCAAGTGACTTAATTTCTCAGTCCTCCTGTCAACTCTCTAATTAATCTGTAAACATGTATTAAACACCAACTGTATGCCAGTCTCTGAGCTAAGTACTAGGGGTACAAAAGAGTAAAAAAACAGTCACTACCCTCAAGAAGCTTACAATCTAATGAGGGACACGTTGTACAAAACAAAGATGTACAAAACAGGCTATACATCGAGTAAAAAGAAATAGCAGGGGAATGGCACTAGAATTAAGCTTCTTTCTTATTTATTTTTTTATGGTTCTCTGGAATTTTGCATTTGGACATCAAATTTTCTTTTCAAGTCTGGTCTCTTCTTTAGGAATTCTGAGAAGTCTTCTGTTTTATTAAAGGCCTATACTTACCCTGAAAGTATATAGTCAATTTTCATGGGCAGGTGATTCTTGGTTGTAAACCCAGTTCTCTTGCCTTCCAGAATATCATATTCCAAGCCTTGTGATCCTTCAATATGGAAGTTGGCACTAGAATTAAGAAGGGTTGGAGAAGGCTTCTGGGAGAAAGTGAGATTTTAGTTGAGACATAAAGAAAGCTGAGGAGTGGGCTAAGACAATACATGACAGACAGATGGTCAACCTACATCCATGGAGTCTTCCACATTGTTGAAATTATAGGTCTCAGACCTACCCATCCCTCTAAAAAACAAAAACTCAAGCCATAATTCTGTAAAGTAAGCAGAGCAAGTATTCTGTCTTGTACTGATGAGGATATTGAGGTTCATAGAAGATAATCCATGACCACATTAAATATAAAATTAAAATATTAAATATAATACAATAATGTAACATAATAACAAATATAAAATTAAGACTAGACCCCAAGTCTTTGGCCTTCTTATGCAGTAATCTGCTTATTACATTCTCATTTCTTCTTGAAATAAAAAGCACAGATTTTTGAGTTAGAAGAGACCATAGCAGCTATTTTTTTTTAAAAAAAATTGATTGATTGATTGATTGATTGAGAATTTTTTCCATGGTTCCATGATTCATGTTCTTTTCCTCCCCTCTTCCCTCCCTCCTCCCAGAGTTGACAAGCAAATCCACTGGATTATGCATGTACAAGCTCAAAACCCATTTCCATATTATTCATATATGTAATAGAGTGGTCTTTTAAAACGGAAATCCCCAATCATATCCCCATTGGCCCATGTGATCAAGCAGTTGTTTTTCTTCTGTTTCTACTCCCACAGTTCTTTCTCTGGATGTGGATAGTGTTCTTTCTCATAAGCCCATTGGGATTGTCCTGGATCATTGCATTGCTGCTAGTAGCAAAATCTATTACATTTGATTGTACAGCAGCCACTTTGAACAAGAGTCCCTGTTGTTGTATAGCCAACAAGTGGTCGCCTAGTCTTTCCTTGAGGACCTGCAATAAGAGGAACCCCATGGCTTCCCAGGCAGCCCATTTTACCCGAGGAGGTGTCTTAGAGTAGGAAGACTTTACTTAAAACAAGCCTGAATGTGCTAATTATTATCCCTATTTCTGCCCCAGGAGCCAAGCAAAATAATTGGGCCTTCTTCCTTGGGAGAGAGAGCCCTTCAAATACTTGAAGACAGCACTGATGTCCCCTGGGCGCTTGCTAGTCCAGGTTAACACTCCCCAGTTCCTTTAGCTAGTCTTTATATAGTGTGATCCTGAGGCTCTTCACTATCTTTATTACCCTCCTCTGGACATTCTCCAGTATACGAGTTTCCTTCCTAGAATATGGTGCCCACAACTAGACAGTATTGATGTGCTCTGACTAGAGCGAAATGTAGCAAGACTCTTTTCTTATTCCCAGAAACTTCAATCGTTCAGTCACGTCTGCCTCTTCCTGTGGTTTTCTTGGCATAGATACTTGAATGGTTTGCTATTTCCTTCTCCAGCTCATTTTACAGATGAGGAAACTGAGGTCAATAGGGTTAACTTGCCCAAAGTCACACAGCTAGGAAGTGCCTGAGGCTGGATCTGAACTCAAGAAGATGAGTTCCTGAGTCCAGGTCTGACATTCTATCCACCAAGACACCTAGCTGCCTTCCTGGAAGGTATGCCTCTCTAAATGCAAACTAAGATCTTATTAGTTTTGGGGGGGGGGGCCACCACATCATTTGGTTGGCTTACATTGACTTATGATCCATTTTATTTTTCAAAAAAAATTTGGCCCTTACATCTTTTTCAAACAATTTGCTCTCTTCTTTAACCTCTCCCATCTATACTTTAAAAACGAAAACAAAACAAAACAAAACAAGACAAAACCAAAAAACCCAACCTTACCTTCTACTTGTATTGATTAAAAAAAATATTTTTTCAACCTCTTACCTTCCATCTTAGAATCAATACTGAATATTGGTTCCAAGGCAGAGAACAAGAATTAATCATGCTCTTTGTCAAGGATACGGTTCTTTCACTTGTTCCTCAGTTCCACCAACCATCCATCGCAGTGCCAGTGCCCTTCATCTCTCATCCAGACTATTGCAATCACCTCCTTCTCTTCTGCCTTCTGTTTATCTCCTCTCCAAACCATTCTCCACATGGCAGCCTGAGAAAACATTTTATTTCTCTTTTTTGCCTCCATCATCTCTCTACTCACAATCTTTCATGGTTCCTTATTAGTAACTAAATAACTGAATAATATCCTCATCTCACCATTTGAGATCCTTGATTGACTTTGCAACTTCTTCTCTCCCAAGTTCCTTTCATATTCTCTCCTTCTAGCCAAACTGGACTTCCTAGAACAAAAGATTGGGAAAGCTAGAGTGTAAGTTCCCAGAGGGAAGGGACTAGGCTGTTTCTGTCTTTGTATACTTAGTATGCAGTCCCTCCAACATTCGTTACTTTCCTTTGCTGTCATGTTAGCTAATCTGCTAGGTGTGAGGTGGTACCTCAGACCAACCTGCAATTTTATAGAGGAGGAATGAAGTCCAAAGAGATCAGTTGGTTTCCTTAAGGTCACCCAGGTGACACAGCCAGAATTTGAACCTGGGTCCTCTGACTCCAAACCCATTGCTCTTTCCACAGTAAAGATACCATTTAAATGGCTCCACAAGCATTTAGTAACCCTCCATTTTCTGCCAGGCACCATGCTAGAGACTAAGGAGAAGAAGATAAAAAAGGAAGCAGCAGCTGCTGTGATAGTCGACGACAACGACGACAACAACAACAACAGTCTATTTGGGATGCAGCCCAATCATTTAGAAAATTAGTGAGTCTAGATAACCTCTACCTACAGTATACTTGTGGTGGGCAGCTAGGTGGCACAGTGGATTGAGTGCCAGGCCTAGAGGAAGACTCATCTTAATTGAATTCAAATTTAGCCTCAGATACTTCCTAGCTGTGTGACCCTGGGCAAGTCACTGAACCCTGTTTGCCTCAGTTTCCTCATCTATAAAACGAGCTGGAAAAGAAAATGAAAAACCAATCCAGTATCTTTGCCAGGAAAACCCCAAACAGAGTCACAAAGAGTAGAGCATGACTGAAAAATGACTGAACAATAAATACCTATGATTAGGACCTTTCACAGAATGTTTCAAAGAAAGCTTTAACTAGGGCAGGGTGACTAAGGCTTGGACCCAGGGTGACAAAGGTAGCAAATATCCAGGGGGCACGCTGCCTTTCCTCAGACTGTCATTCCTATGCCTCATAATCCTTTTCTGTCCTTGAAACTTAGACCTTACCCCTGCTCCCTTGCGCCACCACCACAAAGTAGCCAAGTCCGGGCATGGTCTGCTTCAGTTAGTTACAGTCATGCTGGGAGAGAGGTCTCTCTCTGATCATATCAACTGATATGGATGGTCTAGTCCCACCTGGACCCTCAGCTGAGTTTGCCTTGGGGGCCAGAATTTCTGGCTGTGGCTATGGTCTGATGAGCTGGAGCACATTCCTGGGATGTCTGTTGGAGCTGTTAATTGGCAGCTCAGGCTTTTCATCAGTTAAAACCTCATCAATAAAATGACAAGATTAGCCTGGAGGGCCTCAGAGGTCCCTTCCAGATTGAGCTCTGGGCTTCCATGAGCCTCTGTGATCATCTCTTCTTTGAATCACTTTGTTTCTTGTAAGAGGTGATTAACTTCCATGCAAAAGAAGGCTTTGGACTCCCCCAACGTTTGTAAAGCAATAATCTGCTTCCTTTCATCAGCCTCTTGTGTGTTCCTTATGATGTCAGGCGACACCAGCATTGGATTTCAGGTAATTACTAGTGCTGGAGCTTCCTGAACTCTTGTGTTTGCTTCTTTGGATCAAAGCAGCAAATCAAAGCAATAAGTGATGTGATTTAACAAGAATTCAAGGGGCTGAAAAACCATGGCTTGGGGTGATGTGGAGGGAAAGAATTTTGGTTTGTAAAGAAAAAAGCAAAACCCTAGAATCCCAAGGTCAACTTTCCCTCCCTCTTTCCTCCCTCCCTTCCTTCCTCCCTTCCCTTCCTCCTTCCTCCCTTTC
>NW_025386656.1:0-8715 GCF_016433145.1 Gracilinanus agilis
TATATTATTATATATTATATATATAACTAATATAATATCGACATAATAATTGAAGCCCCAGAAATTTGAATGAAAAGCAAGCCAATATGTTCCACTGTTTACTAAAGAAACTGTACCCATCCCAAGTGTTGTTTCAATGAAAGTTAGTTTGAATCTCTTGTCCATTAATTTATTTGTATAATTTCTGAACATCAATTGGAATAACTAATTACAGATACAAAGAAACAAATAATACCCCAGAATTATAATATGGGTATTAAGGTTTTGTTTTATTCATACAGGAAATGGATCTCATTTTTTGGTAAAAGACATTTCATTAAATCTAAACTATATATATAATTTTGATTTTTAAAACATTTTTTTACTTAAAAAACATTGTATTTTTCCTGAATTTTTAATTCTCTTATTGCTTTTCCTTTTAAATATATATGTAGAATAATTGACTTTTTCACTTTTTCTCATTTTTTGTACTTAAATTACATATTATCAATATTAATTAATCCTTTTTGATTTTACAGTAATATAAATTTAATATTAATGCACACCCACAAAGACTTAGTCTATAAAAACCTGCCATGAATTGGTAAATATTATGGGACTATAATTAATGATTCTGTTTTATTCCAGGAGAAGGGAACAAAAGAGCCACAAGATTAAGGAGACCATCCAGTCCAATGAGATTGGTGAGAAACTGCACAATGCCTAGCACCACAAGGTCAAAAAACCACATTTAAGAGATTGCACTAAATCTGAGAATGTGTATAAATGCTTTGGCACTAGAGAATCTTCAAAGTTGTCCCAACAGTGAATCCTATTCCAGAAAGTTCAAGAGAAAATATGCAGGCATGAGTGGACTACCTGAGGAAGACCTTATATTAGCTAATTTCAATGACTTTTTTTGTCAAAGTGCTTGTGTTTAAGTTTTCTTATTTACCTTGATGAACATGTAAATCTCCCTTCTCAATATTAGATCATTGTGATCCTCTAAGTAGTTTTAGCTGTCACCTGACTTATTCAATTCTGATTCTGATTCTATGAAAACCTTTTATAGTTTTGGCTTGTAGATAAGTGATCCTGGGGCCGTTTGGCACTCCTCCAAGTCAAAAGAAGAAAAAAATGGAAGGATATTAGGACATAGAGTGGTTAATTGTGAGAATTGAGTGAACCATGCTGACTCCATCTTCTGACTCAATTCTAGAACTACCTTAGTTCCTTTTCTATTCAATTATAAGTCTACCCCAAATTTAGTCTTATGAGAAAAATTTTCATTTGCAAGAATTGGAATACCTGTCCCAGCTGTTCAGAGACTCTTTATCAATGACCTAGATTATGTGAACCAGAAAGGCAGTCAGATCCCAAGACTTATGTAAAGGGTTTTCTTACATGGCTTATCTGAAAACTGATCAGTTATTGCTTCACTGTTCTTTTGATTGTTCACAGACATTAGGAGGTAATGGGACACCTTTTTTAGCTGAATTCAGGGAACTGAACCTGTTTACTCTCCCCCTCCCAAAGTCCCTATACTTTCCTCCAACTAGAAATTAGATTACCTAATGTTCTATTGTTTTTAACAAGTGACATGTTATGATTAAAAATGATGAAGGCAGATATTAAAAGGGAAAATAGTATTTTAATAAAAGCCATTACTGATAGAATAATTGTTTTTAATATTTAAACATCTGTCTTCTTCTAGATTCTGTATCCTAAGCTGAGGAAGGTATCTAGAACCAATTTGTTCAAAGGCCCTTTTAAATGAGTCCTAGCAGGTAAGGGAGTCCTCTGCCTTTTGTCCCTACTCCTCTTCAGGTTTTTTTCTGTCATCTTGAAAGGGGCATATCACCCACATCTCAATTGGAAGTAATTAATAGACTCCCACCAACTTTAAATTAAGTGTTAACTCAGGGGGGATTATTGACTACTCAAAAGATTGAGTTGGAAATTAAAAGGAAGAATTTAAACCTAGGTCACATTTGAGAGTTTGGTTTGTTTTTTTGAATCTATCTTGGAGACCTGTTGTTTGTCCTTCCTTTCTGAAGATGACCAATGACATCAACAAGCATGGTGTCTTGACTTGTACATGAATTGGATTTAAGGCTAACTGAAATGAAGTCATCATCTTCAATCTCTCTTCCGGAGTCACTGAAGTCCATTGGCAAGACAAAATAGAATGGATGACGAAGTTCAATGCTTCCTAGCACTTACTTCAGCTTTCCTGGCTCTTGGAAGAAATGTTCTGATCTGCCCATTCTCACTGGGGAAAGTTTTGGGAATGTGGAGATCTCTTTATCATCTCTGATAATCTGATAAAACAGTTTAGTTGATAGAAATAAGGACAGACAGGGGAGTTGTCTTTTACCTCATGCTTCCAGCTCTGGCTTCAGGAACATGGATTTTATTATTAATATTTCAAGACTCATTTCACACAAAAGAACCCCCACGAAACTTTGCAGATGCCCAGAAGTTACAAATTATGTCACATCAAAACACAAAACATTGGCTTCAGAATAGACCAAGGCCAAGGCTGAATTTTGACTAGGTTCTTATCAGAAAGCCAAGTTGGGGAGTATCCCTCTTACTTTTATAAGGGAAACCTGGAAATTGAAGGCCTAGAGCCAGGAAGCTTGGAGGCTAGGTTCAGAACTCCTGTATGGAGCAATGCCCAGAGAGATGAACACTGGCAAGCAAGAAGATGAGAGTCCACTGGACAGATTGTCATGGGACTAGGCTTTACTCCTGGAAAGTGAGAGTCCAGGAGAAAAGATGGGCATGAATGGCTTTGTGAATGCAATAGGGGAACATCTATAAATGAGGGAGCTTTGGAGAACATTGTAAAAGACCAGAGTTCCAGGATGTCATTCTAGGTATACCCCGATTCTGGGCACAGGACTTTTCATTTGATGCTTTAATGATTCAGGCTAGGTCTGGGAAGAGTAACTATTCTTGACCCAACCAAACAGGAACACAGAGGCTCCTGCTTTCCAGTTCCTCCCTCTACTTCTCCTCCTGTGTGCAGTATGGCTCCTCAGACCCCACTGAGACACTTGGGTCACACCCACTTCCCAGTACTGTCTGCCTGAAGGCCTGATCAGCAAAAGCTGTCCTAAGTGATGGCTAAGAAAAGTAAGTCCTACAGATCTGCCAGGTGATTTCCCCCTGCAGTTTCTGGAGCATTCCCATTGCAGCAGCCATTTCTCTCTCTCTCTCTCTCTCTCTCTCTCTCTCTCTCTCTCTCTCTCTCTCTCTTCCTAGTGGCTTCTTCCCCAAAGCAACTGAGAAAAAGAAACTTCACTTCCACTCCAGGAAATGGTTCTGAGCCCAGGGATCCTTTCCTTTTCTAGGAGATACTCCCATCCCTTTAATACCTCCCAAATAAGGTGTCAATTCCCCTTGCCTTTGAATTCTCAAGTTCAACAAATTCCCCCTGGCTAGCTGCAGCAACTCTGAGCCCCCCTCCCCCTTCACACTTCTGCTTTACTCCTATGGATTCACAGGTTTCACTATGATGATAGCACTCCTATGCTTTAAGGAGGAATGCTATGAAAACATGGAGATGCATGCCTGCCAGTGGATTTTTTTTTTCAATTCTTACCTTCCCCCTCAGATCAATACTGTTGTATTGGTTCCAAGGCAGAAGAGTGGTAAGGGCTAGGCAATGGGGTTTAAGTGACTTGCCCAGGGTCACACAGCTAGGAAGGGTCTGAGGTCAGGTTTGAACCTAGGACCTCCTGTCTCTAGGCCTGGCTCTCCATCCACTGAGCCACCCAGCTGCCCCCAGGCCAGTGACTTTTCAAAGATGATTGATACATACAGACTATAGACAGAAGAGTCTTTAGGCAGCTTCTCTCCTTTCTCCTTCCCTACCCAATCAATTCCCAAGTCTTCTCTAGAATCTCTAGTATCATTCCCTTCCTTCCATTTCTACAGTGTCAGAGAATTGGGAGATTTAGTGATCATTTAGTCCATCCCATACATGAAGGCCATTCCCTTAACAGATGCAACAAGTGAGTGTCCATTCTGGGGTTGAGGAACTGAATAAGATCAGTTTAAAGGGGAAGTGATATTTCCCATAACAGAATGTGTCTTAGTCTAAAGCTTCACCAGTATTTACTAACTGGAACCAGGCAATTCATTAGGTCCCATTGCCTTGAAACTCTCAAACTGCTGTGATAAATTAGAAAATTTCTCAGATACCCAAAGAAAAGCTGCAAAAGACTTGGCTAGAAATTTCTCTTTTTCCAAATACAGTTTAAAATACATCCCAACATAAAGAAGTGGTCATTGGGTTTAAAAACCCTTTAAGGCAAAAATGTTTCTAAATATATAATTGTTGCACTCTTGAAAATTACATTAGGAGTTCCAAAGAATTAGGCTGCAAGGTGTGACTTTCTTTTCTTCTCAAGAGAGCAGAAACCCTAAGGATTCCCACAAAATGGAGAATTAATAGGATTATTAAGATCTTGAGAATTTATTTTTCCTATATTGTATTAAATCTTCTATCAGACCCTAGAGTAGAAAGGCCCTAGATCCACTCTATTATAGGAATGTACTTTATGCTCTATATTAGGGAGAATTACTACATATTCCTGTATCTAGGGTTTGGCTCAGAGATTATATCCAGTTTTCTGCTGTTTGCATTTCCTTTGTCCTTAGAAATCCCAAAGAATGCCTTCCCTTTCTAATAGAATCTGGTTAATAAAATGAAGGTAACAAGGATTCTTTTCCAGCATACACAGAAAGCTTCCCTTGACCCCTGTTGGCCTGGGGAAGGACTGAGGGTTTGTTTGATGGACCAGCTCTTCATTAGTTAGTTACTAAATAGAAATGTCTTAGGATGGTCAAGGGAGGGCTGCCTATCGAGCCCCCAGCTGCCCAACACAGTTGGTGGTCATTCCAGAGGACCGTAGACCTATGTCACTTTGTTAGTTTTGAGGCTGACCAATAAACAGATCTGTATATTCAATAAACTGATATTTTGTGCCCAAAAGCAGTCTCTCAGGATAATTTTAACTGTAGCAAGGAAAATATCACACCTAAAACAGAATAGAGCATTTACAATTACAATGGCTGCCATTTATATTGCTAAACAGGGCAGGTATAACCATGCCACAAGTTGATATCAGTCAGGTTTTCAAGAAGTATCTGTAAATGGACTCCTAGTTCGTCCCCACAATTACAATGAAAACAACTAACCAGATTGTAATTCTGGCACAAAATCAAGTGGTCTAATTTCTCTTAAAATGAAAAGATGCTGATTAATTATAACCACCTACACATATAGAGCAATAAATGTTTTCCATAGTGTAGTTTCTTATAGGTGAATAGCAACAACAACAACAAAAAAAAAACAACAAAAAACAAAAAACAAAATTGAAGAAGGTATCTGTGGTAGCACAAGAAGTCTGTGTTCTCAAGTTAAAATCTACTCAGTCCTCCTGATTCTTACTAACTGAATTTTATATATGATCTTTGTTTCCTCTCAACAATTCTCAAATAAAATTAAATCGCCCTAATGAGGTCTTATTTTTCTGCTTTTTGGACATTTAAAAAAGAACAACATTACAGTGAAAACATTAATTTTCAAAGGAACTTACAGCATTCTTTTAACTTACAATCCAAAAGAATCTAGGTTGAAAAGAATTTACTATTTTAACAATAGGTATCAAATTTATGTTAAGCATTTTCATCCACTGAACAAATCAGTAGGCAAAAAGCAATTTAAACCAAAGTATTTTAGAGCTATATGTAAAGCCTCACAGAATTGATTATCCATTAATAATTTCTAGTTCTCACTCAAAATAAACTTGGGATTCAATTATGTCTGAATTTCTATTCCCCAGCCAGATAACATAGAATTTTGATTATTCAGCATTATTCTCTACAATTAATTCAAATATTTCACAAGGGCCTATCATTTTCAGTTCTTTGAAGATACGATCCCTTGCTTTTAGACTCCAACCTGTCCTAATTTACTAATTGAGGGACATCTTTGTTTTGTTTTGGTTCGGTTATGATTTTTTAGAAAAACTTTTCCATGGTTCCATGATTCATGTTCTTGCTCTCTCCACCCCCCCCCCCCACTCCCAACCCCCAGTAGCCGATGCACACTTCCACTGGTTTCTTCCCGTGTCATCTATCAAGACCTATTTCCATATCATTGATAATTGCTCTAGCGTGGTCATTCAGAGTCTACATCCAAATCGTGTCCCCATCAACCCATGTTTTCAAGCAGCTGTTTTTCTTCTGTGTTTCCACTCCTGTAGTTCTTCCTCTGAATGTGGGTAGCGTTCTTTTCCATAAATCCCTCAGAATTGCCCTGGGTCATTGCATTGCATTGCTGCTAGTACAGAAGGCCATTACATTCTATTTTACTACTACAGTGTATCCGTCTCTGTGTATAAGGTTCTCCTGGTTCTGCTCCTTTCACTCTGCATCAATCAATGAACAAAGCGTGGTATATGCTGGAGATGGAATGCTATTGTGCTCAAAGGAATAATAAATTGGAGGAATGCCATGTGAACTGAAATGACCTCCAGGAATTGAGGGACATCTTTGAAACCATTCTCATTTAGATTTTTCTTTTTAAACCCTGACCTTCCACCTTAGAATCAATACTGTGTATTGGTTCCAAAGCAGAAGAGAAGTGAGGGCTGGGCAATGGGGGTTAAGTGTCTTGCCCAGGGTCACACAGCTGGGAAGTGTCTGAGGTCAGATTTGAACCCCAAATCTCCCATCTCTAAAGCCATCAGCCACCCAGCTGCCATTTATATTTATATATTTATATATAATTGTATATATCCTCATTTATATTTAAGACATATTTCAACTGAATCAAAACTGGTTTTTACAACTTCTGATGTCACTATAAAAAATCTAAAAGCTTTCACTTAGCTTCCTCTAAAAGACACCACACTTAGTTCCCTATAGTTTTTCTCCATTTACCTTTGAATCTCGAATCTCCATGGGACCTCCATGATGTGCACCTGAAGGAAATACATACCTACTAATGTGGTTCTAACAAAGGTCTTTAAAATGGAGGCAGCAGACAAATTATGATCTAGGAAGTCAAGCTGAGGAGAACCATATTCCTGGGACCTTCTGGGAGCCAAAGGGAAGGAGTGATTAAGTGACCTCTATAGGGAAAAGGTAGGGGGCAGCAGCCAGGTCTGGGATTCACAAAACTTGAAGACAGATGGAATAGCCAGAAGGTAGGGTGGCTGGACCTTTGATTGGCTTCTTTAACTAAACTTGAGAAAGGGCCAAAGGGACACAATTGAGAGTTAATCCCATCACTGTCTTTTGAGTTTACACTCTAGTAAAGGAGATCCCCAGTTCTCACCTTGGGTAGATCTATCTAAATGGGCTGCCTTCTCAGTTTGTTCTCACCTCTGTTTGTTCTCACCTCTTAGTATATAAATTAGGTCCAAGGAGCTCCCTCTTCCATAGTTCCGTCAACCTCTCTGACTGGCTGCAGCTGCTCCTCTCTCCTTGGATCTAATAGATGATGAATCCCTCCCAGAGCCTCCAGTCTTCCCTGGTAGTCTACTCAATCCCTGCAGCTGATGGTTGCACATATTATTACTGGACCCACCATTATCCGGCCCAGCCAGGATTCCCCAGCTTGTACCTGGCAGCAAGCCCACCTGTTCCGGTCCTGGAGCACCCCCGGCCTGCCTCTACGAGGGAAAAGAAGATTATTCGGATCCGAGATCCCAACCAGGGAGGTAAGGATGTCACAGAGGAGATCCTGGCTGAGGCCAGGGGCCTCTCTACTCTCCCTTCTCCCCAGACGAGAGGTTTGGAGGCTAACTCTGCGACTCCCCAGCTGGCTGCCATAGTCAGCCCAGAAGAGGAACCTCAGGGAGCTACAGGTGGAGGCCAACCGGGGGTTGACGGAGAGCAGGGCACCTCAGACTCTCCTTCCCAGCTGTCCTCTCCTCAAGCCCCGTCACTGGGGCCTGAGCAAGGCCATTCCGCCCTGTCCCTTATTGAGGCCCCCATGAGAGCCACGGAGCTAATGCAGAGGACTGTTGAGGAGCCTGCCCAGGAAGCCCCGGTGTTGCCCTGCCCTGCAGTGACGGAAGTGACAGGTCCTGTACCAGCCCCTGAGCCTCCAAAGGCCGAGGATTTTCCGGAGCCCGAAGGCGAGACCCCTAAGGAGGAGCCAGAGACCCAGCTAGAGTTGGGCCAGGCTGGGGCGCTTCCAGTGGCACCGCCCCTACCAGAAAGTCCCCAGGAATTCAAACTTGTGATTCCCTCAGCCCAGCCTGAGAAGCGACCAAAAGGGGTCCCGCCTCCGCTGGCCAACAACCTGAACCCTGTTTTGGAGTCTGGCGAGGCAGGGGCCGCGACTGTGCCAAGTAGAGCACCCCCACTCCCCACCCTGGCTTTGGAGGAAGAGAAAACTAAAGCGGAGAAGGGAGAAGTATCGTCAGCCCCAGAGATCGCCCCCACCCCAGCCCTGCTTCCCCGGAGCTTTGAGGAGCCAGCCGCCCAAGGGAAGGCCACATCTGAGCCAAAGAAGAGGTGCAAAAACAAGAAAAAGACCAAGGCGGCAAACAAGGCTGTACGGTCCCCAGCAGAGATTGCCCCAACTCCAGGGCCGCAGTGCAGCCCTGCGCTCCGGGAGAACTCTAGTAACCCAGGGAGCCCTGAGCGCTCTTCAAGCCCTGCGAAAGCTAGTAGTCAGGAGTGTCTCGTGCCCCCTTCGAGCCCCGC
>NW_025386657.1:0-8503 GCF_016433145.1 Gracilinanus agilis
CTTCCCTTCCCTTCCCTTCCTTTCCCTTCCCTTCCCTTCCCTTCCCTTCCTTTCCCTTCCCTTCCCTTCTTTTCTTTCTTCTTTTTCTTTTGAGAACCTAGATGTTTCAGTGGGTAGAATGCTGGATTTGAAGATTAAAAAAAACCTGAATTCAAATCCTGTCCCAGTCACTTATTTATTATCTATGTAACTCCAGGCAGATTACTTTGCTTTTTCCAGGATCAGTTTCTTTCTCTGTAAAATTTGGATAATAATTGCACCTTTATTCCATAGTTGTAAGGATCAAATTGGATAACATTTAAATTTTAAATACCAGATATTACTGCTATTGTTATTTTGCTGTTTGCATGACCATCATCCATTTATTTTGTTGGTAATCATGACTCGTATTTATCACCTTAGCCACACTGACCATTCAGTGATCCATATTGGTCATTTATAATGGCACTTAAAGGGCTATATAACACTTTTCATTCTTTGTCTCATTCGATATATCTTAGGTCGATAAAGGCACAGGACCCAAGTGCAGCTAGCTGCATATTCATACAAGTATTCATTCATCAGTCAATCTAAATATTTGTTAAGTGCTTACATTACCAGGCATCATGGTAAGCCCTAGGGATACAAACAAAAGCAAAAGAGAGTCCCTGCCCTCAAATGGCACACATAGTTTCCCATCTGTACATTGTCTGGTCACCCAAAGAAGCTGTACTCTGTAGTCTGGTTTCTGCATGGGGAACATGATAAACCAAGGAGGGTGAATTGATTGAGTTGAGGTGAGGGATTTGTACATAAATGCTGTTCGAGGCCAACTTTTCAGCCCTGGAAGATTTCCTGGAGGAGGTTTCCTAAAGGTGGAACTTCTGGGCATGTGGCCAACCTGTAGGTTAGAATGGTACCGAGGAGTGAGGGCACATGCTCCAAAGGGAACTTCCAGGGCAGGGAGACCTGGGTGACCTGAAATGATGGTGGGAAAGAGTCAGATTGCAGGAAGATTGGAGGTGTAAGTGCATGTGGTAATTATGTGGAAAGATCAGTGGCTTTGAAAGTTAATGGTACCACTCAAGGTCATCTAACGCAACAAAGATGTGGCAATCCCAGTGCTAGAAATCAAATCTTTTGATTTCTTGTTTTTATGCCTCACTGCTTTGGATAGATTGAGTTATTGTCCAGGATATGTGCTGAAGGAAGACCTCAAGAAGCCTTCCTTGGCCAACCCTGCCCAGTGTTGGGCCCTATTCTGTTTCCTTCCCTCTTGGCTTACTCTTCTTAAGTATGATTTAAGGCATGATTAATTGGGATTATACTCATCTTGACTTTGTGATATCTTCAGAGAGGATGGGCTGAAATTCATCCTTGCTTAGTAAACCCTTTTCATTTTAAACTTCTCTACTCTGTATTTCACATAGGCCCAATAATGGCTGGTGTATGCCTGTTCTCCTGGGACTAGAGCTGCTAAATTCAGAGAGGCTCATGGATGGATTGGCTCTAGAGAGATTAAATTTTTGGCCAACTTTCAAATAACTTCTGTTAAATCATAGAGAAATGTTAACTCATAGAGGAATTCTGGTGGCCGGCTCTGATGAAATCATAGGTGGTTAGACATATATTGACATATTATAAGCTTAGTACTACTCACATGCTTGCCAGCTCTGGGAGTGGGGATGAAAGGGAGGGAGGAAGACAATTTGGATCATATAATTTTGGAAAATTTATGTGGAAATTAGTTATTACATGTAATTGGTAAAAATAAAATAAACTATCAAAAAATACTACTCTTAGTGAATAAGAATAAGCAAAGGGCCCAACAAATAGAGTAAATTCACAAGTAAAACCTTCAAATTCAAACTATATTGTTATTAGAAAAATAATGTACATTCTCTAACAAAATAGATAAGATAATTTTTTTATTGATTAATTAAGAAAATTTTTCTGTGGTTACATGATTCATGTTCTTTCACTCCCCTCTTCCCACCCCCCTCCCACAGCCAACATGCAGTTCTACTGGGTTTTACATGTGTCATTGATCAAGAAGATAAAAATTTATTAAGCACTTACTGTATACTAGGCTCTGTGCTAAGCACTAGGAATATAAATATAAGACCAATCTCTCTGCCAAAAAAAAAATCCCACCTTAATCTCTATTCTTAGGAAGTTTACATTTTAGTAAAGAAGAAGGCAAACATAAAAGGAAGCTGGAAAAGAGGGGAAGAGAGTATGGGAAGGGGTTGACCATCCAAGGTAAGGAGTAAAAATCTAGAAAGTCACTTTCTAGCTGTGTAACCCTAGGAAAATCACTTTAACCCTGTTTGCCACAGTTTCCTCTTTTGTAAAATGAGCTTCAGAAGAAAATGGCAAACCACTCTATAGCTGTGCCAAGAAAACCTTAGATTGAGTCTTAAAGAGATGAACACAACAGAAACAACTCAATAGCAATCAGAGAAGGGGCTGCAAGGATGTAGAAATAATTTTTTGTTTTTCTAAATCTATTATTTTTTAAGAACCTTATGTTCAGGCTCGGAATCAATACTATGCATTGGTTCCAAGGTAGAAGAGCGTTAAGGACCAGGCAATGGGGGTTAAGTGACTTGTCCAGGATCACCTATCTAGGAAGTGTCTGAGGTCCCATTTATGGATGTGATCTTCTATTTCCAGACCTGACTCTCAATCTACTGAGCCACTCGGCTGCCCTTTATCTCTGTACTTACAAAGTTCTGTTGGCTTCCTAAATAAGGCTGTGGATATGTTGTTCTCATTCTGTTGGACCTCTGTATACATTGTGTACATTTCGTCCTTCATAGTTCTCATTTTAACAGCCCAATAATATTCTATTCTATTAATATTCCGTACTTCATTCTGCCACTCTATACTTGTTGAACATAAAAGTAGCTTCAATTTTTTTTCATAGCTGGTACCAATCAATAGCATGAGCAAGATTTGTGTGTTTGTAGTTGGGGAAGATGGTGAAAGGAGGATTGAAAGGAGTAAAGAGACCAAAATGCTTCAAAACCACATCAAGGACTTTAGAAGTGGCGAGCTACATTTAATTAATTGCTACAATAAATATATATTATTCCTAGCTGTTCATTTTAGCAGGTCCTCTAGGACCTAGGGGCGAGGACCTCTGAATAATAAGCAAAAATATGTGAGCATGTTGCTCTAAATAAAAAAGAATGAATTTGCATTTTTGGAAAAATAGTCTGTATGTCATACTCTTCGCAATTCCTAAAAGACTTTCCCTCAGTTTGAATCATGACCCAAGAGAGCCAAAAAGGACCTCAGAAACCATCTCGTCCAACCTCTGCATATTTATGGACAAGAAATTGAAACCCATGGAATTAAAGTAATTTGATGACAGTCATAAGTAGAATAACTTAGATTTTTTTTTCTTTTTTATATCTTTACTTTCTGACCTATCAGCAAGGCTAAATAAATGGAGTTATGATTTGCCCAGCTAAGAAGGGTCTGAGGACAGATTCGAACCCAGGTTCTCCCAATTCCAGGCTTGGCATTGTGTCCAGTGAGCCACCCAGCTGCCCCCTAACTTAGATTTGAACCCTCCTTCTTGTTCCAGATCCAGTATAGTGCTCCCCTCTCCCCTTTTAGCTTTTGATCATGCATTTTTCTGGAGAAAGATTAAATTGGTATTCTTGGGGCTTGACTCAAGGAGCCCTTTTTCATATAAAACTGATGTGATAACTATGACACTGTGGGGATGACCCTGAACCCATAAGGGTTGATTTTGGCCAAAAGAAGGTCGGGGAACTGTGGGTGATGACTGAGCCAGGGACAGGGATGTTAGTAAGAATCACTTCTCGGGTTTCTAGGGAAGAGAAAACCAATTAGCAAGTGGGTAAGAGAGCTTGAAAAATAAAGTCCTTTGACTATTTGGTTAAGTCTTAATGATATTTTCATTGTTATTATTATTATATTATAGTGTTATTATATATCATATGTAACATATGATATTATAAATATATATTATTATATATAATATAGTAGTAGTATAATAGAATTGTTATTATTTTTTTCAGTAATGATTTTAATAATGAGAAGCAGCCAATGGAAATGGAAAGGGAACTGAAGTCAGGTCAGTATTTGACTGAATTCTTAGCTGTGATATTTAGAAGACATGACTCTGGGGCAAATTGTTGGTCCTATTTGTATCTGTTTCTTCATCTGTAAAATGTGGATTATAATACTCGCACTACCTATCTCATACAGTTATTGTAAGAAAAGTTTTGTAAACCTTAAAATTCAACGTAAACACATATTATTGCAATTATTAGTAATGATACCAAGCATTTACTAAGCCCTCAGTAGATTCACTCCAGTGCCTAATAGGGAGATGTTTTCAGAGCTGGGTATTGTTTACTTAATGACCTCCAAGGAGGTCCCTGATTTGCAGGAAAATAACTAAAAATCTACATTGAGTGTGCCCTACCATGGAATCTCTTACCAAGTTTCCATCTCTAGTAGGGACTTTAAGAGACATTTGTGGAAAGGAATGATTCTTCTTACCAGCATTAGTCTTAGAAGTAAAGGATTATCTTCCATCTTGTAAAACAGTTATTTTGAACTTTGGAGAGTTGGTATGGAGGCACAGTGGGGAAAGTGAAGATTTGGAATCAGAGGATCTGGATTTAAATTTTGGCTCTCCCACTTTTTTACCTGTGTGACCCTGGGCAAGTCACTTCTTTGGGCATCAGTAAACCAAGGGATCTAGATTTCCAAGATCCTTTCCAGCTCCAAATGGATCATCCCTATCCCAGAATATACTTCTTAGTTTCTCTTGCTTGGATTTTTATATAATGAGTTTATTTTTTGCCAAGTGCATCCCAGCTATATATAAAAGCCATATCTTGTCTAACTAAGAGTTTATTTTGGATAAATTTGATTCTGGTTCTTTGTGTTTAGCCCTCCCCAATAGTCTAAAACTTTTTAGAGAAATCTAATCATCTTTCTTTTCCAATTGAACCTTATAACCTATTACTTGAATTGCTGGCATCTTGAAATTTGGCATTTTTTTGCCTAATTCTTGCCTGTTGCAGAATAAATCTGGAGTGGAGACAGCCTGAATCTGGCCCCTTCATTCTCAAAACCTCTTTATCAAGTTGGCCATTACTGCTTCCTACCACCTACCAGTTGCCATTTTGCTGTTTTTGTGACTTAGAAACTGAAACCAAGTTAAATATTGACTTTCTCCCTTCTTTGGCTTTAGAAACTAATTTTTTTCCTTCTTTATTAGCAAGCCCCTTGATCCCTACCTAACTGGTTCCAGTCCTGGGAGGATCTGAAGCTCAGATGCTTAGGAAGACATACCCTAGTGGAGAGCAAGCCTTTGCAGGGGGCTAGGGAGGATGGTGAAATAGCTGGATCCTTGTTTTCTGTTTTTGCTTAGGATGCATGCTGGAAGTAAAACAAGACATTCTTACTCTTTGGCACAGCTGCATATAGGCACATCAGGGAAGTGGAGAACTCTGCCCTCATTAAATACCTTTTTTTTTTAAGTCAGGGAGATAGCAGGATACACTTTGATATGGAATCTCCTTTGCACCTTTCTTGGTGATATTTATCCAAAGGCCCCAAGCCAGGCCCCCTCCTCTTACCCATTAGACAGTCCTTTAAAGCCAGCTAGAGCTGTGGACTCAAGGAAGGATCTGGCTTTTAACCTCTCAGAGGTGAAAAATGTCCTTTTAGCAAGTTCAGGAGGATCCAGCGAGTGTCTTCCTGCCTCCTTAATGTCAGCTTCAAAGGAAAGTTTCAGATTATTCACTTCACAGAGGTGAGTAGGATCCTGAGAACAGTGTCAGAGCTCAACTGTTGTTGAAGGGGTCTTTTTTTGGAAACATCCATCCATGATTTTGTGCCTACACTTGACACCTTTCCTCTTCTCTCTGATCTTCCCCATTCCCAACAAAATGCCACCTCTTTTCTTCTCCTCATTCATCCTTCAAGACCAACCTTGAATGTTCCCTCTTCTCAGAAGGGAATAGAGACCCAGGAGATGGAACAAGGAAGGGAAAGCACTAGACCAGCTTTTCTGCCTTGATTTAGCTCTGGAAACTCAGGAACTTGCCATGGAGCCGGGCGTTGGCGATGCTGAAACCAGCCCTCCACCCGTTAGTCCATCTTACCTCTTGGCTATCCGTTTCTAATTATTTTAGGTGGGTGGCTCTTTTACCCCATTATCTTTCTTTGCCTAGAATAGATATTCTTTGGAGGAGGGGGTGCACCTTGCTTTGTGTATCTTTGGAATTTCCCATTGCACCTACAGCAGATCATCATGGTAGAAAAAACTGTCCGGAGTGATCCTTCCCTCCTTAAGCACCATACCCTGCTGACAAGGTCCCTGAAGGAAGTGAAATCAGCTGAGAAATTTGCTGAGAAAGCTGGCTTGTGTTATTCTGAAGTAGCAGATGAGGCAGAAGAGTGAAAGCTCAAGTGCAACCCTTCCAAAAGAACTGGATCGACTTCGTTCTTATCTTCTCCTTCCCTTCACCTCTCATCTCCTACACACCCACCTTACATGTGCACACTTGTTCCTGATCTCAGCCAGCCTGGCTGTCTAACTTTGTTTTGGAAGGGTTTTATTTTGAGCCCTAACCTTAACTTTTTTTTTTTGCTTACATGTTAATTTTGGAAGTGTGGTTAGAAGAGCATACAAACACCTTTCCTGGATAGATGCCAGCCTATGTGTGAAGAGGGGATGGGCAGAGCTTCTCAGAAATGTGAAGACGATCCACAAAACCTCACGATTTCCCTTAGTGAAGGGGAGGCAGCAGGTTATAATTATGCCTGCTATACATATAAAGATGTTATTTTTTTTAAAGATCTATTCTTTTGAAACAGTAAGAAATGGGAGAAGTGAAAAAATGCAGCCTAGCTAATAATAATCCTTCACATTCGTATTGAGTCATATACAATTTTTTGGTTTTATCCTCCCTAACTTCATGAACCCTTCCCTCGTGATAGAGAAAAATATTTAAGCAAAACAAACCCAACAGACACCTTGTCTGACAGAAAGTGCGACACTCCCCATTTATGGCTCTAAGAAAAAAAAGGGAGGTTCATTTCTTCATCTCTTCTCCGAACCCAGATTGGTTGACCATTATTGGCCATGGCTTTTGCCTTCATTTTATTGACTGTTATGTATTGTCACTGTAGTTATAAATACTCTTTTTCTGGTTCTGTTTATGTCACTTTGCATCAGTTCATTTAAGTTTTCCCATGTCCTCCTGAATTTCTCGTATGCATCACTTCTTTTGCCACAATAATATTAGATTATGTCCACACATTTGTTCACTCATGGATGAACAGAAGTGTTTCAAGTTTTTAACTGGAGAGTCAATGGCTATATCCTTTTCTCTCTCCACCCCCAGACCCCAGTTATTTGCTAAAACAACCAGAGCCGCTGTGATTATTTTGGTACACACAGAATCTTTCTGTCTTTGACCTCCTTGCGGTGTACACCCAGGAATGGGATCTCTAGTTCAAAGGATCTGAAAAGTTTCATTAACATTTCTCACATAATTCCAAATTTTTTGTCCTACAGAATCAGTGAACAGTTCATAGTTTAACTAGCAACTCATTTGTATTAGGCTTTGAACTTTTCAAAACACTCGTATTCATGCTCTCATTGAATCCTCATAGCCATCTTTTGAGGTAGAGAGGGCAGGTGGGTTCCCTTCACAGTGGAGGAAACTGAGGCACCAGGAGATTAAGTTACTTGTCCAAGGCTACCCCTCAAATTAGTAGGATGTGAAAACAGCGTCTCCTTCCTCCTGGTCCAGGGCTTTTTCCTTTTCACTAAAAAACACAACTGGAGGTAGGAATGGGGATCTCTTCCATCTTTCTGTTGAGATGGAGGGCTACGTGGTGACCACCGAGGCCAACTTGGAAGCCCAGTCTTTTAGGATTATATGGTGGCAAGGGGCGTTCGCCGGGAGTGCCCAAACATTTCTCCTCCCATAATCTACTAGGGTCAAGGGAGTCTTGCAGTTTTCTTTGGGGTTCTGGCAAGCTTCACACAAGATAGCCCTCAGTTTTTTCATGAGATCTAAAAGGCACTTTGAGGTATCATCTTCTGCAATGGTTTCAAAATTGCATTCAAATTGTATATTACTTTAGATTTATGGCATCAATCTATGCCATTATCCAAGTCTTGCATCCTCTTAATCTTGTATATTCATCTCAACAAAACTAGGTGTCACCCACCCATAGAGAGAGTAGTGAGTCTGGAGTTCGGAAGTTCTGAGTTCAGATCCTACTTCAGACACTTACTTACCTACATAGACCTTCAGCAAGTGACTTAACCTCTACAAGCCTCAGATTCCTCAGCTGTAAAATAGGGATAATAATAGTACTTAATTCCTAGGGTTGTCATGAGGGTCAGTGGCTTGATGCATAGTACTTAGAAGAGGCGCTATCAATATAATATAATAATATAATGTAATGTAATAAATATTATTATATTTATTGATACACTTTAATTAATTAATAT
>NW_025386658.1:0-3851 GCF_016433145.1 Gracilinanus agilis
TTTTATACAATTGCTTTAACTCCTTGTATATTTGAGTGATTAGACCCCTGTCAGAGTTTTTCGTTATAAAGATTTTTTCCCAATTTGTTGTTTCCCTTCTGATTTTGACTATATTGTTTTTGTTTGTACAAAAACTTTTTAGTTTAAAATAGTCAAAGCCATTTAGTTTACATTTTGTAATTTTCTCTAACTCTTGCTTGGTTTTAAAGTCTAAACATATATATTTTAAACCCCCAAGTTATGAAAAATGTTCTAAATTGCTACTAACTAACCAAAATAATTGTGAAGTGTCATCTCATGCCCATCAGATTGACTAAAATGACACATTTTGGAGTGGAAAAGGAGGGACACTAATATACTGTTGCTAGAACAGTAAACTGATCCAACCATTTTGGAAATCAAATTGGAATTATGCACAGAGTGCTATAAACTGTGCATACCTTTAGACCTAGCAACACCATTGCTGCGTCTATTTCTCAGGGAGATCAGGGTAAAAGGAAAAGAACCTGTATGCTCCAAAATATTTATTGCAGCTCTCTTTATGGTGGCAAAGAATGGGAAAGCAATGGGATGTACAACAAATTGTGATATGATTTTGAGGAAAACTACTGCACTGTAAGAATGACAAGTAGGTTAATTTTTTTTAAACTTGGAAAGAACTACATGAGATTATGAAGTATAAAATGAAGAGAACCAAAGATAACATTATATTTAGAGATTGAATATTTGAAAAATAACTTTTGAATGATCACCCCCAAGACAATAAACTGAAAAATGGAAACACGGAAGACATGATCTATACATACCTTGCCAAACCCTCTTACAAAATAAAATCCCGTTCACCTAATATTTCATCATCAAATAAATCCATCAACCTTTTAAACCTAAGAACCGGTAGTCATTGTCTACCTTTCACCTAGGGCCAAGGAAGGAGAGCTGTCTGGACATTCTAAAGGATACAGCTAGTTAGAACCATTAACAGTTTGGATCAGGAAGTGCCATATTTCCTTCCTGTTTGACTCCATTGTTTATCCAATAGGAAATTACTTCCTTCTCAGGGCAGGGCTATAGAATCCTGAAGTTAAAGGAGCTTGGGTATATTAGTGGGAGAGTATTTCACTCATTTCTCTGCCAAGTTGGGTGAAGTATCCCTGCTGCCTCCACACCTTTACCCTAGTTCTATAGCCTCAAGACTGGCCTGATTCCATCCTCCTTACTCCTCCCACTCATAGAGCCATCTCCCTTTTATTACAATACAGATATATTTGTTTGTTGGATGATGCCTTTTATGATATTGGGAGGGGAAGAAGAGGTTGGGATATATGGAGATAAATTCTATTAAAAAAAAAAAAACCCTCGGGGTCACAAACTCCTATTAAATAGCAACTCCAGTTTAGAGGTTCTTGTTAAGTTCATGGTTTTCTCTACCATGATCTGTGAAAGATCAATAAATTAGTTACCAAGTATTTACTAAGCTCCAACTTTGTGCCAGGTATTCTGCTAGGTCCTAGTGATAGAAACAAATATAAAGGAAGAACCAATCTCTGCTTATAGGAGTTTACATTCTAATAGCAGAGCTAACTTGGATATATATACATACATATATTTACATATACACAATATAACCATCAAGAGAACAAAGCAACAATTGTTGGCACAGAACTGCAAGTGTCTTCAGATGATCTTTTTCCTCCTGCTCCGTGTCAACAATGTAAATTAAAAAAAAAAAGTACTCTCCCATGAAATATTTCTGGTTACCTCTAAATACAGGGTTCATATCAGGTCTTCAACTCTTTCCTGGGCTCTTGAATTGCATATCCAATAGTTTGCTTTGTGAAGGGTTAAGATTCTGGGGTAGGAGTTTGAACAAAAACATCAACTGACAGCCTGTGCAGCAGTGGGGCTCTTACTCAGAAATCTTTTTGCTCCCTTGCCTCATAAAGAGAAAAAGGGAGAGATTAAGAAAACTCTCTTAACAGCTTAATATCTCCACCTTGAAGCCCCAAGTACACCTGCCAACCTGGAAAAAGAATCACTAGAGTAGTAAAAAAGAACAAGTCTTTAATCAGGACAAGGGAGAACAAGTTCTTATGGACACCACAGAGTCATGCACACACACAACAACAGTATCACACCAAGGTAAGTTTTGAGACTCTGGGAACATCTCCAGGAAAATATACCACAAATGGGAATCTCCATCATGGACATTGCCACCAAAGAAAAGAACTTGGGGTCTTATATACACTTTAAGGAGTATCTGAAAAGGACAACTGACCAGTTACATAAGGGCTTGGGAAAGAGGCTGTAGCTTGAGGCTAGGGTATCTGGGGGAAGACCAAATATGATAAGAGAAACCAAGAAAACAATAAGGATATTTAAGACAGGAGTATCTATCACATATTCATGTGCTTAATGGGTGCTTATGGCTTATGGTTTCGTCTGGGACAAGAGTCACTTTGAAAGTTCCTTTAAGGCAATTTAAGCCATGGGACAAAGGTAAATTTGGGGTTTCACAAAACAACTTGTCACACCTCAGACTTAATAAGCCAAAACGATATATACTCTGTCTTCTAAAGTCTTGCTCTCTTCTTGATTTCCCAGTTTTAGCTGTAGGCACCATTCTCCTTCCCATTCACCCAGGTTCTTCATGAATATTGGATTCTCCATATCCAAAGACTGGATAAAAATACATTTATTCAGTGCAAAGAATTGGAGGCTTGCTTTAGGACCCCAAGTTCTATTCTGTAGGGATTAAGTTTATGGTTGGACTAAATGTAAGAGAATGTGGTCGATGATTTTAAAAATTAATACAGCTCAATGGGGCAGCTGGGTAGCTCAGTGGAGTGAGAGTCAGGCCTAGAGACAGGAGGTCCTAGGTTCAAATCCGGCCTCAGCCACTTCCCAGCTGGGTGACCCTGGGCAAGTCACTTGACCCCCATTGCCCACCCTTGCCAATCTTCCACCTAAGAGACAATGCACCGAAGTACAAGGGTTTAAAAAAAAAATACAGCTCAAGTCAAAATGACTTTTTAGCAGCTTTATTTACAAAAAAGAAGGAAAGAGGGGGGAAATAAGGGAGGGGGTAGAAAGGGAAGTCAATCAAGGGAGGGGATAAGGGACAGGGTCTTAATAGCAAACCACTGGTTTTAAAGGATATAGCTTAAGGAGAAGGGGTAGAATTGGGGGAGGATTTGAAAATGTCAGCAAATGCACAACTGATGATTATAACTCTGAATGTGAATGGGATGAACTCTCTCATAAAACGTAAGCAAATAGCAGAATGGATTAGAAACCAAAATCCCACCATATGCTGTCTACAAGAAACACATATGAGGCGGGTGGACATACACAAGTTTAAGGTTCAGGGTTTGAGCAAAATCTTCTGGGCGTCAAATGAGAAAAAGAAGGCAGGAGTGGGTATTATGATTTCTGACAAAGCCAAAGTAAAAATAGATATGATTAAAAAAGACAGGGAAGGTCATTACATCCTGATTAAAGGCAGTATAAACAATGAGGAAATAACACTGCTCAATATATATGCACCAAGTGGCATAGCACCCAAATTCATAAAGAAGAAACTGGCAGAGCTCAAGAAGGAAATAGATAGTAAAACCATACTAGTGGGAGATCTAAATATTCCTCTGTCAGATCTAGATAAAAGAAACCGAAAAATAAATAAGAAAGAGGTCAGAGAGGTGAATGAAGTCCTAGAAAAATTAGATCTAATTGATATGTGGAGAAAAATAAATAGGGACAAAAAGGAATACACCTTCTTCTCAGCTGCACATGGCACATTCACAAAGATTGACCATGTAATAGGGCATAGAATCATTGCAAACAAATACAAAAGA
>NW_025386659.1:0-6002 GCF_016433145.1 Gracilinanus agilis
GGGGGGGGGTTGAAGGGGAAAGGTGGAGCATGAATCATGTAACCATGTTAAAAATGAATATTAATAAATGTTAAAAAAATGACAAGAGATAGAAACAGTGCTGGAGGTAATGAGGAAAGACAGGCCCAATAATACAGTGTTGAAGGAGCAGTGAATTGCTCAGACTTATGTGAAAATCAATATGAAATTTTGTGCTAAAAAAGTGATAAAAATGCCATGTGTACTTTGTACTACAGACATTTTGTGATATGTGTCCTAAGGAAGTCAAAGAAGAAAGGGTCCATATACACAATAATACTAAAAACTAAACTTTATATATTGTTTTAAGGTTTGCAAAGCATTTTACATGTATTATCTCCTTTGATCTTTATAATAACCTTGTGAGGAAGGTGCTAGTAATGATTCCTTTTTATTGATGAAACAAACTGAGTCAGAGAGATTGTGATCTGTCCAAGGTCAGACAGCTAGCAAGTGTTTGTGGTAGGATTTGAATTCTGTTTTCCTGGAATCCAAAACCAGTGCTCTATTAACTTACCCACTGACCCTCTTCTATTTTATAGCATTGTATTTTTTGTAGAAAAACCTGGAAACAAAATATATTTTCTTCCATTAAGGAATGGTTATATAAATTGTGACATATAAATGGAAACGAATCTTACAATGCTACAAGAAATAAAGAACATGAAGAATTAAGATAAACATGAGAATACTAGAGCAAAAGGAAGAAAATAGAACCACAATCTAATAGGCACAATGACTATAGCAACATATATAAAAAGAATAAGAAAAGGTAGTGGTTGTTTTATTATAATGACTGTTTGGAGAAGAATTTAGAAAATGTTTCTTTTCCCCTCCTTTGCCAAGAATGTGAGATAGTTCATATACTGTCAGACACAGTTAATGTCTTGATCAGTTTTGCTGAATTACAGTTTCTTTCTTTTTTTAAAAAAGGGATTAATCAATTGGTATAGGCGGGAGAGAAGCCATACATTGGACAATGAAGATGACATTAAAAAACATATTAATGCAATTTATATCTTCTCATCTATACATATTTACAGATGCACATATTTGTATTATATACATATGTATGTCGGTAAAGATAGATGAATATATTCAGTGATATCATATTAGTTTGGACTGTATTCAGATTTATCAAAAGTTTGAGAGCCCAATGCAAAAACCCCCAAAATCTCAAACAATTTTACCACCTTTCATTACAATGATACTATTTAGTGTTCTATTTCTTCATTAGGACAATTTTTCTTAAACTGAATTAGTGTAAATGCCCAGAGAAAGGGTACCACATCTAGCAGGAGCTTCTGCACGGAAGTTCTTGAATGACTTTTGGCGAATCTCCTCATCTGAGAAGGTGTTAAGACAAGATTTAACCTTCTGAAAATGGGGCATTCGCCAAGGAGGGGATGGTTTGATAGTTGGATGATAGGACTTGATCTTCGAACTATACGTTTCGTAGTGACCCACTTTGGGTATGAACTTGAATGTTTTTTTATTACAAAGTGAATCTTTCAGCAATCTTTCCTGTATCCACTGATTTCTGAACTTTTCCTGAATTAGGTCAGCTACTGTGACATTTGGCTCATTGTCATGCTTTTTTGAGATAAAATTTTCTGGTAATGGTTTACTTTTTTTAATTGCTTTGGTTTTGTGATAATTCCTTCTGAATATATGTTGCTCTGCGGAAGTAATAAAGCCAGCCTGTACAGCTTTTGCATTTAAGTAAAGAAAATCATGTGGGCTTACTACTCTCGGTGGAGTAGTATATGAATGTATTTTCCATTGTCCGATTGTTTTAGCCACATTTTCTTCATAGTTGTTAGGCTTTCCATACGCAAAATCACATCCTGGTAACACGCTGCAATTTCTTCGTGTTCTTCCCAATTCTGGCTTTAGGATGAGGTGATTACAAAACATGGAATCCCTAATGCAGCCATGCCTGTAGTTCTCCATTTCTGGCTTTAAATTTGTTCTGCGCAAAGGTTGCAAGGGAGGGAGGCAGGTATTCCTCATGCTGTCGAGGCTTCTACATAGGACGGGACTTTCAGATTTTTGTGGTTCGGGTGAAGCCATATTGATCAACAGTCTGTTTATTCACTTTTGCTCCTTATGCTGTATTCTTTGTTTCTTGTATGTTTCTATTATGAGTGACAAGTTAAACAATGGCCAGTTTTGCCGACTCACCCATCATGAAAGACTTAAGTTGAGCTTCTCTTGGGTTAGTGTTGCCTTTTTATAAAACTTGCTAGAGAAAATAAAATAATACTTCTTTTCAGGGATAAAGTGTTTTGTTTATCCTAAGCTCCAGTTTTTAGGCTAGTAGAAAATTTGAGTAGTCGTATGAAGTTAGAGAAATGATGGAAGTAAGAGATCTTTTACCTTCAGTCTCAGATATTGTAGCCTTTAAGTTCACTCAGTCTATCTCCAGCCTTTCTATAGCCTTCTTTCTTCTTCTAGTTTCTGTTCTTCATATCTCTATAGAATGTCCTCCTTTGGTCATTGTGACATAATAGAGATTTCTCCTTTTAGTTTGCTCTGGGAGAGAATGACTCTGAAAGGTTCTTAAAAAATGCCAATTTAGGTCTTAGGGCCATTGGTAAGATTTGCCTCATGCTAATAAGACCAAAATAAAAGTATCAAGACCCATATTTTTAAAGGATTTGGATGGTAGCTCTAATCCCAGCTAAGGTTCTTGCCTACAAATATAATTTCTCATTATAGCATAAAATATTAGTCTGTATGACTCAGGATCTTGCCATTGGAAAGTAAAGCAGTTGTATACATTCAATAGAAGATGACAAATGGTGATAAGTCACAGTGAAATATTTTTAATATAAATAACTGTTATTTATATAGCTCCTCTAAGTTTTTGAAGTGATTAATAGACATATTCTCATTTGAGTCTCACAACAACCCTATGAAGAAGGTTATAAAGCTATTATTCCGGACCCTTATTATTTTTTTTTTGTTTTGTTTTTAGATAAAAAGAAATAGTACCTGAGAGAGATTATATGATAAATGGTTAAGAAGTGTCAGAGGCAGAATATGAACCCAGGTCTTCCCAATAGAGTATATATAGTGTTTCCAAGGCAGCACATTCCACATCTTAGATATTTCCTATTGCTACAAGCTTTTCTTTAAATCAAGAGATTTGGCCAGCTTGCTCTGTTTTTTGTTATATCAACAGATGTAGAGTTTAGTCAGCAATTGAGATTCTAAATATAGGCCCCCCCCACCCCAATCTATTGCTTATATCATTACATTAATCATTTACATAGGATTTCTAGTGATAACAGTATTTCTCCTTTTACTTAACAGAAAAGTGATGGCATAGTATAATAGAGAGCTTATCTCAAAGCCAAGAAGATTGAGGTTAAAGAATTGTCTCTGACATGTACTGGATCTTGGGAAAGTACTTCACTTCTCATTGTTCTGGGCAACTGTCTAATGCGATTTGTTACAGAAAAAGTGCCAGCCTGATTTGGGAAATGGAGTTGCCCATACCAGTGAAATCACAGCTACAGTCCTATTCCATAATCTCTTCTTATTAGGAAGCTATGATGCATATGGACACATCCAACAGAATGAATATCTAGTTCAATAATTGAGGGTTATTTTAGACAAACATACTAAGGACTGAACAGAGTTCTCAGGATCCAATAGGGATTTAATAAAGGTTTTATATAAAAATAAATGCTATATGATTATATAAATAGATACAGAAAAAAATCTTTGACAAACTACAACACTCATTCCAATGAAAAACACTGGAAAGCATAGGTATAAATGAATTTTTTCTGAAAATGAAAACAAACGTGTACCAAAAACAATCATCAATTATTATTTATAAGAAGAATAGGATAGAAGCCTTCCCAATAAGATCAGGAGTGAAACAAGGATGCCCATATCACCAATATTATTTAGCATAGTATTAGAAATGCTAGCCTCAGCAATAAGCAAAGAAAAATAAATGGAAAAAATGGGCAATTAAAAAAGTTGGTTTCAGTAGAATACCAGCATATAAAATAAACTCACATAAGTCAGTAGCATTTTAATATATTACTAAGAAAGTCCTGCAAGTAGGAATAGATATATTACATTTGAAATAACCAGAGACAGGGTAAAACACTTGGGGGGTATACTTACCAAAACAAATTCAGGAACTGCACAAACATAATTTTAAAACACTTTTTCACAAATAAAGTCATATACCTCAGTATCTGGAGAAATATTAATTGTTCCTGAATGGGCAGAGCCAATATAATTGAAATGACAATCCTATATGAACTAATGTGCTTATTCAATGCCACCCCAATCAAATGACAAATCATAATTTTGTTGAGCTATAAAAATATTAAAATTCATTTGGAAGAACAAATCATCAAGAATATCAAAAGGATTAATGAAAAAGATGTAAAAGAAGTTCTAGCAGTATCAGACTTTAAATTGTATTATAAAGCAATTATTATCAGAACTCTCTTTAATAGTTAAATAGAAAGATAGATTAGAGGAACAGGACAGACACACAGCAAATAGTGGTAAAGGATTATAGTAACCTTGTATTTGACAAAAGCATAGATCTGGGTTTTGGGGATAAGAAATCACTTCTGGTAAAAATTGCTAGAACAAATGGGAAGTAGTTTGGCAGAAACTAGGTATAGACCAATATTTTACACCATTCACTAAGAGAAGATAAAAATGGATGTATGGTCTAGACATAAAAAGAGATATCAAAAGTTAATTAGAATACGAAACACATTACCTTTCACATTTATGAATAGTAGAGGAATTTATGAGTTAATAAGAGACAGGGAATGTTGTAAGATATAAAATAGATAATTTTGAGTATATTAAACTAAAAAAATACATATAAAACAAATGTTGCCAAGATTAGAAAGCAGGAGATTGGATGGTAAAATATTATAGATAATCTTTTGGATGGAAGTCTCATATATCTAAAATATAAAGAGAACTTTGCCAAATTTATAAGAATAAAAGCTATCCCCCTAAACTATAAATGGCAAAATGTACAAAAATACAATTTTGAGATAAAAAATCAAAGCCATATATAGATATATGAAAAATTGCTCTAAATAACTACTGATTAGAGAAGTGCAAACCAAAACAATTCAGAGGTATCATTTCTCACCCATTAGTTTGCCTAAAAGGATGGAAGGGCAAAATGACAAATTTTGGAAGGGATGTGAAAAAATGGAGACATATACAGTGTTGGTAGAACTGTGAACTGATCCAACCATTTTGGAAAACAATTTGAAATTACACCTGCAGAACTGTTGCTGGGTATGTGTCCCGTGAAGATCAGGAGACAAGGAAAAGAACCTATATGTTCCAAAATATTTATAGTTGGTTCTCTTTGTGGTGGCAAGGAACTAGAAATTGAAGGGATCCCAGCATTTTGGGAATGGCTAAACAAATTATGGCGTATGATATTGATTGAATACTGTTGTGCCAAAAGAGGCTAATTAGTAGGCTAATTAAAAAAATAATTTGGAAAGAACGACACGGGATAATGAAAAGGAAAATTAATAGGACCAAGACAACATTCTATATATAGTTACAGAGTTAATGCTCGAAGAAAAACTTGTGAATATTTTACCTCCAAAGAATGGTCTGAAATATAGAAATATGAAATATATTATCTAGATATGCATATTTGTTTGCTGGATGATGCTTTCTGTGATGCAGGTAGGGGAAAGAGACACTGAGAAACTTGTAAATAGATTCTATTAATACAAAAATAAATGATTATGGAATGAATGACCCAGGTATATCAGCAAAGTACAACTTTAGTATGAATTGGCACTCATGTTTTCTGGGGAGGGATGCTTTGTATCTACTTTTTTGTCATACTATCAAATAAATTTCTTTATTTAATATTTTGTATTTTTATTCTATTAATATGTCATATAATACATTAATTTATCATTATTTAATAATTTAATAATAACTAAGATCACATGTGT
>NW_025386660.1:0-3825 GCF_016433145.1 Gracilinanus agilis
ATATTATATATTTATATATATTTATATACATATAATACAAATAAATATAAACATTTATATATAAATAAATATACAAAGAAATAGAAAATCTTATTAAAGTATATAAATAATGTGCATGCACGCACACACACACACACAAACACATATATAAAAAGAATTTATAAATTCTTTAAAGGGCTGATTATTTTTCGTTTTTGCATTCCTAACATTTTACACGGGGCCCAGAATGCAGTAGGCACTTAATATATACTTGTCAAAATAAATGAAAAGGAGATACTTCATATTTTATTTTAAAATACTTAATTCATCAAGTAAGTATTAACCAAGGCATTTAACTTTTCCTTTTAGGTAGGAGAGGAGAAAAGAGAGAAGTGAGGAACCTAGATTTAAGAGAAATGAAAGGAGAAAATCAATTTTTTGGATAGAGTCATATAGCCCTTGCCTGGACCCAGAGGCACCTTTTTGTGGACTTGCTGGCTGATGCCAGCTGTTCACCTTGGTCCCTTGCTATCATCCCCTTAGAATGAGGATTTGTTAGCCCTACCTATGGTCTTGTAGCCGCACTTCTCCCTAGCTTTGTGACCCAGAGAGATTTTGTTACTTATTTTCCCCTCCCCACATCATTAATATTGTCCTATGTAACATTCACATTCAAGGAGGAGAGAAGCCTGTCCCTGCACTTAATTATTTCCTATTGACTTCGGGCAGAGCCTGTCTGGGGGAGTTCTGGAAGCCTGGAGCACCGGAGCACCTGCTGTTGCTACAGCTGACTAGCCCATTGATTACCTCTTCTCACCAAGGTGGTTTGTCCAAGAAAATGTGCTCTTGCCTTCCTCGGATGCTGAGAGGTCAGAGGTGCCCCCTCTCCCGTTACAGAAGCCAGTGCAGGGTCTCATTTCACCTGAGCTAATATCGGAGCAATGGAGCATGGCACCGACTCTAGAAAGGGCAGCCAATGAGGGTAGAACATTGAAAGTGCTTAATGGCATTTTGCCCACCCCACCAACCCACAGTGCCCTAACGTCAATGATTTGGAAGTCCAGTTGCTGCTTACATACAGAACTTGGTGCCTGGGAATTTTCAGTGTAATTCCAAACGCTATTAATTATGCAGAAAACTTAATGAGCATCCAAGAAAAACTGCCCTGCAATGGACAGGAACACAAAGAATGCTCAGGATGGGATCATGGAAAGAACATTGGCAAAGGGGACAGGAGATAGGAGCCTGCTGACCAATCCACACATGGAAAAAAAGGATCCCTTATATAACATAGCTGACAAGTGGTCATCCAGCTTTTGCTTAATGATCCCCAGAAATCCACCAGCCCATTACTCTTTCCAATAAACAGCTTACATTAAGGTGAAATCTGCTCAGTTACAACGCATATCTCCTGTCCTAATTTTGTTCTCAGGGGCTAAAGGAAGTTTTATTCTTTTTCCCTTTGACAACTTTTCATATACTTGAACAGATAAATCTCCCCTCTTCTCTTTTCTAAGCTAAACATACTCTGTTCTTTCCATTCATCCTTATTTGGAACAATCTAGAGGTCCCTCATCATCTTGCCAGCCCTTGGTGAAAATCCTTCTTCTGTCACTAAGACTTCCACTGAAAATGGAGAGTTTTGAATTGAATGGTCTGTGGATAACTTTCTTACTATAAGTTTATTCTCTTGCGATTTTTTTTTTTTTGTTCATCAATACTTTACCTAAATTTGTCCTCTGGAACTGAATATAGCATTTTTACTCCATGTATGATGGGATCAGGTCAGAGATAGTGGGATCTCCCTAGTGTAAAAGAGTTAGATTTTTGCCCTGGTTCTGCTCTTGGGCATGTCTTTTCAATGTCCTGGGCCTCAGTTTCCTCACCTAAAAATGAGAGATGATCTTTAAGTCCATTCTAATTTCTAATTTTTAAAAATCATTTAAAAGTTTTATTTTTAATTATTTTTAATAATAAGCACTTTTGGGGGCAGCTGGGTAGCTCAGTAGATTGAGAGCCAGGCCTGGAGACGGGAAGTCCTAGGTTCAAATCCAGCCTCAGGCACTTCCCAGCTGTGTGACCCTGGGCAAGTCACTTGACCCCCATTGCCTACCCTTACCACTGTTCCACCTATAAGTCAATACACAGAAGTTAAGGGTTTAAAATTTAAAAAAAATAATAAGCACTTTTTAAAAATTTAAAAATGTTGAATGCATTCTTAAACTCTTAACATGACTGAGCAGCAGTTAAAACATAGGCATGATAGTCACAGGTCATAGTCTTCCTTTTGTTTTCCAAATTATTCTCTTTTTCCTTATTTAAAAAAAAGGACTTAGTTGACAAATTTTTAAAAGTGAGGGATGGGAAATAGGTCAATGTATACATGTCTACCATCTTCTTCCCTCCTCTATCCACCTTTGGCCCAATTTAAAAAGTGGATTTTTCTCCATTTATTTTTTTTAAGACTTTAAAAATATTCCTGAAACTTGTGGGTGGTTTTGTGGTCAAATTCTTATTGCTTACCATTTATTAAACACCCACAGTACTGTAGACACTGAGCAGAACATTGCATTAAAACACCAAAAAACTGAAGAATAGAGATGTCAGCATGATCATGTCCACATTGCTTAGTTCTATAAACTGCTGCCATCCCAGTCTCTGTGCTTTTAGGTGAAAGAAAAAGAAATAATGCTTTTGAGTTAAACAGTTTAAAATCCAAGAGACAGTAAGGCCATCTGTCACTACAGGAACATTTCCTATTTGAAGAATATAATGATTTATAGACAAAAGATTGAGTGAGAGACATTAGATGGTGAGTGATCTCCTGCAACATGCTAAAGAAAGGCATGTTTTATTTTGTATTATTTTAGCTGAACAGAATATGGGCTGGGCTTGGGGTGGGGAACAAGGTGGTAGATGCAGGGCCAGTAATCCAATTACAGTAAACAAATGGGCTTTTCAGAACCATCTGAATCAGTGAGATGACTTTCTGGTTCTTGCACAGTATGATTCCTTTTTAAAGTGGGTCATTGGAGGGTGCAAATGTCATTGCAATTGCAAAGCATTGATATAGCTTTTGTTTTTGGAATATGAATAATGAATACATCCGTCCCAACATGAATCAAGCTGGGTCCATGACGTTCATTGTTCTGGAATTAGGAAGTTCCCAGTCAAGTCTTCCACTGGAATCATGTTATTTCAGACCTGCCTTTGGCAGTCTGTGCCAAAAAGTTAGTGACTTGCCCAGCTATTTACATTGCCCTGAAAGAAAGACTTGTGTGAAATTTGAAGCTAAAAATGACTTTGCTTTTATTTTTTTTTAAGTAAACTGTTTTAAGTCCTATAGCTCTGGAATATAGGAGAGGTAAACATTCTCCACACTTGAGTCCATTTCCCCAATTTTGAGTTGTTAGAGGAGGAATGGAGAGAACAGATCAATCTTCTGTTAGAATAACTATAAGCACAGATGCCCCTCGATTCATGGTAGTCTGGTCATGGTTTTCTATTACTGTCCAAAGGGGTCAGGGTGTTGGATGAATGATTGATTGGACTGAGCAAGATCCCCTTTCTTAAAAGGAAGATTGGAAACCAGAAAGCAGTCATTAGAGATATTGCACTGTTTGGGCTTCCTGACTCCGAGAGGCACTTTAGACCTGCTTATCAACCATCCAGACTTCATTTACACAGCTCCCTTTCACGCTCTGAGAGGCAGCTTCTCACAGTATATTTGCATGCAAGAGTTCTTTCAAACAGTCCAGAGGATTTCAAAGTTACATTTAATTCAGCCAGGCAGAACTTCAGGTTGATTTGTAAAACTCTTTAATGAACAGATGGAGAGAGAAAGAC
>NW_025386661.1:0-5299 GCF_016433145.1 Gracilinanus agilis
CTTTCTCTCTCTCTCTCTCTTTCTCTCTCTCTCTCTCTCTCTCTCTCTCTCTCTCTCTCTCTCTCTCTCTCTCACACATACACTGACACTAAAGCCTAGAATGGGCCAGATGGGTAAGGAAACACGCAAATATTGAAGAAAATATCTACTTAGAATAATTGGTCAAAAGGGAAAGGAAACATACTAGCTCAAGGAAGAAAATAATTTCCTAAAAATTAGAACTAGGCAAATGGAAGTTCATAACTACATAAGGAAATTAGGAAATGTTAAAATTAATTTAAAACAATGAAAAAATAAAAGAAAATCCGAAATTCATCATTGGAAAAATGACTGTCATGGACAATAGATCCAAGAGAGATAATATAAGTTATTGGAATGTCTGAAGGCCATGATAAAAAAAAAAAAGAGCCTGGGCACCATTTTACATGAAATCATCAGGGGAAACTCCTCTGATATATTTGCACAAGAGAATATTTGGTGTGGTCTATGTTGCTGATGGCTTTCCTAATATTAAACCAACTTTGCATTCCTGGTATAAATCCCACCTGGTCATAATGTATTGTGAAGATGGGATCAACACTCCCCTTGCCTACTTTTAAAATTAATCAATCAAAGCAAAGACATTTCTACTTAATTTTAAGTAGGGGAGGTTCACAAACCACTTATTAATGTGGTTTCACCACCACAAGTGACCGACTGCCCCCTGGGCAGTACTAAGCAAATTAAAAAACTGTAATTGGTCCCTGTAAAGTGAAGGAAGGGACAGGAAGTGGTGTGGAAAAAGGATTAAAAAGTCCTGAACATCCTGTCCAAACACACTTTCTCCTTTGGACTTTGCCTTGGAGGAACCTGGCTTGAGATTCTCACTCTTGAGCTGCTTCTGGTAAGACTGGTCTTAGATATTCTCCTTTTGGATTACAGATTGGGTGAGTGAAAACAGCTGACTCTCCTTTCCTGGCTTCTGGAGATATTAGAACCCATAAAGGCCTCCCTCTCAGAGGAGACCATGTAGGTGAAACCCTTGCTTAATTCACCATTGGGCCCTCAAGCTGGAGATCCTGGAGCCCTGCCAGAGTGAAGCCAGGCACTGAAGCAAATATTTAATGTGTTAGGTTAGATATTTTCTCTACCTCATTTCACATTTCTCTATTTTCACTTTCCCTATTTTTTTGTAAATAAAACTGCTAAAAAAGTCATTTTGATTTGAGCTGTATTGATTTTTTAAAATCAGTGTTACATTCTCTTATATTTAGTCCAACCATAAATTTGATCCCTACAGTATAATCCTTGTGGTATATTGATGTAATCTCTTTGCTAGTATTTTATTTATGGTTTTTGCATCTATGTTCATTAAGGATATTTTTCTATAAATTTTCTTTCTCTGTTTTTGGTCTTCCTGGCTTAGGTATTAGTACCATATTTGTGTCATAAAAAGAATTTGGTAGGACTACTTATTTGCTTATTTTGCCAAATACTTTGTATAGCATTGAGATTAATTGTTCTTTAAATGTTTGATAGAATTCACTTGAGAATCCATCTCACACTGGAGATTTTTTTCTTGGGGAGTTCATTGATTGATAGTTCAATTTCTTTTTCTGGGATGGGATAATTTAAGGATTCTATTTCCTCTTTTGTTAATCTAAGCAATTTGTATTTTGTAAATATTCACCTATTTCACCTAGATTGTCAGATTTAATATCATATAATTGAGCAAAAGAGTTCCTAATAATTGCCTTAATTTCCTTTTCATTAGAAGTGATATCTCCCTTTTAATTTTTGATATTAGTAATTTTATTCTCTTCTTTTTTATTCTTAATCAAATTAACCAATACTTTATTTTATTTGCTTTTTTTATAGAATTAGCTCCTAGTCTTATTTATTAGTTCAATAGTTCTTTTACTTTCAATTTTATTAATTTCTCCTTTAATTTTTTAGAATTTCCAATTTAGTCTTCACTTGGGGGGTTTTATTTGTCCTTTTTCTAGATTTTTAGTTGTATGCCCAATTCATTGATCTGCTTTTCTCTGTATTGTTGATAGAAGGAAGAGAAGGAGAAGAAAGAAGGAGAAGGAAAAGAAGGAGAAAGAGGAGCAAGTGAAGGAGGAAGTAGGAAATAAAAAGTGCACCTATCTCGCAGTGTTGTTGTGAGATTGAAATAAAATGATCAAGGCCTGTGGTGACAAACCTATGACATGCTTGCCAGAGGGGGCACTCAGAGTCTTCTCTCAAGCATGTGCACTGTCACTCCAGGTCAGAGTTCATTACTAGAAAGCCAAAGGGATGCAGGAACAAGTTGCTCCATTTCCTCTCTCCACATGTTGCCTGAGGACATTTCTCACATCACCTGCCCCTCTGAAAGGTTTGCCATCACTGATATAAGCATGCAGGGATATGAATATTCCACTGACTACTGCTTTGGCTGTGTCCCATAAGTTTTGATTTGTTTTCTCCTCATTGTCATTCTCTTCAATGAAATCAGTGACTATTTCTATGATTTGTTCTTTGGCCAACCAGTTTTGAAGAATTAGACTATTTAATTTCCAATTCATTTTTAATTTGCCTCTCCATGAACCCTTATTAATGAAAATTTTTATTGCATTATGATCCAAAAAAGTTACATTTTTTTATTATTTATTTTCTGCATTTGGTTGTGCTGTTTTTATGTCCTAGAATGTGGTCAATTTTTGTATATGTATCATGTGATGCTGAAAAGAAAGTATATTCCTTTATTATCCCTACTCAATTTTCTCCATAAATCTATTAACTCTAACTTTTCTAAGATTTTATTCACTTCTCTTCTTTATTATTTATTTTTGGTTTGATTTATCTAGTTCTGATAGGGGAAGGTTGAGGTCTCCCAATAGTATAGTTTTACTATCTATTTCCTCCTTAAGCTCCTTTGGTTTCTCCTTTAAAAATATGAATGCCACACCATTTGGTGCATATATGTTGAGTACGATATTTCTTCATTATCTATATCGCCTTTTACCAAGATGTAATTACCTTTCTTATTTATTTTAATCAGATCAATTTTTTACTTTAGCTTTGTCTGAGATCATGATTTCTCTCCTGCCTTTTTTGCCTCATTTGAAGCTTAATAGATAGTGCTCTAGTCTCCTACCTTTATTCTGCATATGTCTCCCTGCCTCAAATATGTTTCTTATAAATATCATATGATAGGATTCTAGTTTTTAATCCACTCTGCTATCTGCTTCTATTTTATGAGTGAGTTCATCCCATTTATATTCATCATTATAATTACCATCAGTGTATTCCTCTCCATCTTATTTCCTCTTTTAATCATGACTGTTCTCTTTTCATTCTTTCCCTCCACACTAGTATTTTGCTTTTAATCATTCTCCCCTTCTGCCTCCCTTATATTATTCTCTTCTTATTCTCCTCCTACTTCTCTATTGGGTCTTTTAATCATCTTCCCAACTTCTCTCTCCCTTATATTACTCCCCTTACCACCACCCAATTTCTTATTCCACTTCTACTTCTCTATAGGGTAAGATAGGATTTTATGCCCCAATGAATCTGGCTATCCTTATCTCTCTGAGCTGATTCCCAGGAGAGTAAGGTTTAAGTATTATCTGTCACCATCATAATCCTTACCTCCAGTTTAATAGTATTCTCCCCTCACCAACCTTCATCTTTATGTGACATAATTTACCTCCATTTTACTTTTCTCTTCCCATTTTTCTTAGTGCAATTCTCTTTTTTACTCCTAGTTTTTTACATGCCATCCTAAACAGCTAAATACCACACCCTCTGTCTATGTATACTTCTAACTATTAGGATAATGATAAGAATTTTTAAGAGTTACAAATATCTTTTCATATAGAATTATAAGCAGTTTGACCTTATTGAAGCCCTTAATTTTTTTCTTTCTTATTTACCTTGTTATGCTTCTCTTGAATTTTGCATTTTAACATCAAATTTTCTGTTTAAGACTGGTCTTTTCTTCAGGAATGCTTAGAAATCTATTTTATTAAATGGCCATACTTTCCCTTGAAAGAATACAGCAGGGCTATTTTCTTTTATAATTTCTTGTAATATGATGTCTAGACTTTTGTTTTTGGTCATGGCTTTTGGGTAGCCCGAAAATTCTCAAATTGTCTCTCATGTATCTATTTTCTTGGTAGTTGCTTTTTTTAATGAGATATTTCATATTTTCTTCTATTTTTTCATTCCTTTGTTTTTGTTTTATTACTTTTTAAAGTCTTGAGAAATCATTAGCTTCCATTTGCACAATTCTAATTTTTAAAGGCCAAATTTCTTCCATGACCTTCTGATCCTCCTTTTCTCTTTGGTCCATTCTACTTTTCATAGCACTCTTTTCTTTTTTGGATTTTTTGCCTCTTTTTCCTATAAGTCAATTCTGTTTTTTGAGAACTTTTTTCTTCATTGAATTTTTGTACCTCTTTTTCCAGTTGACCAATTTTGCTTATTAAGTTACTTTCTTGTTGCATTACTTTCATTTCTTTTCCCCATTTTCTTCAACCTGTCTTATTTTATTTTTCAATTCCATATTGATTTCCTCCAGAACTTGAGACCAATTCCCATTTTGTGTTTTTGAAGTTTTACATGTAATTGCTTGAATCTCATCATCTCCTTTTGGTTCTGTTCTTTGCTATTTTTCACCATAGAAAGCTGTTTGCTCATCTTATAAACTTTCCTTTTTCTGTGAACTGGGAACTCCAAAAGCTACTTTCCAATTCTTTCTCCTTTACTGACTTTTGCCCTGAGTCTGTCTTACCTGCTTTGGAAGCTTAAAGAACCATCTAGTATAACTCCTCAACTTGACTCCTCTGTAACTTTGAATGTTGTCATTTAATTTTTTTATCTGACATGTGAGAAACTTAATGACTATAATAGTCACTAAAAGATAATTTTGCACCCAAGATTCCAATTTCAGGATGGAACTGGATTCTCAGTGATCTGGGTAATCTTTCCAATGAAGCAAGTTTTAGTCCATCTATGCTTTCCCATCCTGGGTATCTCTTATCCAAGTCCTTTTCTAAAACCACCACAAAAGCTTGACTTCACATGCTAGAAATCATTCTTTAGATATCTTGACATTTTACGGATTCTAAATAGAATACATAAATTATCCATTGATTATTCTTTATTCTTTTAAAAATTGGTTTTTACATTTTAAAAAATGAGCATGTTTATCTCTTCCTCCCAATTTACCTTCTCCAATTGAACAATGAAAAAAGAAAAAAAACTTCATAAAATTATATATAGCTTAGTGAAACACATTCTCATATTGGCCATGTTTTATATATATATATAT
>NW_025386662.1:0-4198 GCF_016433145.1 Gracilinanus agilis
GTCCGGCCTCGGACACTTCCAGCTGTGTGACCTTGGGCAAGTCACTTGACCCCTATCGCCCACCCTTACCACTCCTGGGCTAAGGGCGGGCCTGGATGAAAAAGGAGGAGGGTTGGGCGTGGGGCTAGCAACCCCACCCTGTAAAAACTACATCTGCTAAAGAAACTGCAACCTAAAGTAGGGGCAGCTGGGCTAGCTCAGTGGATTGAGAGCCAGGCCTAGAGAGGAAAGGTCCTAGGTTCAAATCCGGGCTCAGACACTTCCCAGCTGGGAGACCCTGAGCGACCCATTGCCTTCTAGTTGTGGCCCTATGCTCCTAGAATGGAGTCCCAGGATAAAACATATATATAATAAAAACAATAAGTAGTTATCATGTAAATATGTTTATAAAAATAATGAGGTTTGTGATAGTGATTCTGGACCCTGGCATCACAAGTAGATATTCAGATTGACTTCCTACTAAGAGCTCAAACTTAAGAATTAATCTAAATTTTGAAAGATATTGGGAGAAATTGTGCAAAAATTTTGCAATGTTTAGTACCAATGCGACAAGCATCAGAAGCTCACTATCCTCTATAAATTAACAAATTCCAGTACAACCAATGTAGAATATGAAAATATTCTTGAGGACAGGTCAAATAAATCGTTCTGAAAAAAAATAGTATTTTGATAGATAAAATTAGATCCCACAATTGTCCAGGAATAACACCAATCTATAAATATTTTAAAATAACATTTTAAAACATGTCAATATATGCAGTGTTCATAATCTCTAAAAATATGGAAAGAAAACATTTTAAAATATGGAAACATAGCAAAAGAAATTAAAACCATTTGGAAATACAAGTAGGTTCATTCATATACATCATCCATATGGGCATATCTGCTACTGTAGTTGTCCTGGTGATATTTTCTCTGTCTTAAAGGAGATAAACTTACATTCAAAACTTTTATTTATTTACAAGAAACAGTCAATTTAGTCTACCTCATTGTAGCTGATAAAACATCAAATATAAAAGAATAATGGCAGGAAAAGAATTTATCCCACTACAAATTCTCTCTGAATTTCATTAAACTGATAAGAATAACATCAAAACAGTAATAACAGTAACAGCAACAAAAACTGCTATTTGTGTAAAGTTTACAAAATGCAGCAATATTTTTCCCATTTCTATTTGGAAATAGGTAACTCTCTTCATCAGCGGTCCTCTTTAATTGACCATTCTTCATAAGTATGCTTTGTTATGGAGAACAGAAAAGTTGAACACAAAGAAATGTTCCAAAGAGTATTGAATAGACTATAATTGGAGGTATTGTCATTGTTACAAAATAATGCTCTAAAATTCATGTCTGGGAGTTATTTTTTTATTATGGGAAAATATTTGCCATAATTCAATCACAGTCTCTTGCTGAACATTTTGTGCTTAAATACCTACATTTTTGAGATGTTTTATTACGTTCAAGGGCATATCCTGGGGCTTTTAAACAATAGAACATGGGAATCACATGTAGCAAACTTTGATTTCCTTAGGGTCAGGCTATGACTAGGTTCTTTTTTTTCCTTTCAGTGATTGATTTTAGTCTTCTTTTCTGTGTTTGTCAGTTTTTCTAATGTTTTGATAATTTGTATTTCTCCTAGATGTGTTAACCTAAAAAAACCTCCTTGTATTTCATTTTTCTTTTATTTCCTACAATTTTATAATTTTCATGATTTTTCCCACTTTGTTACCTAAATATTTTACTATTGCTATCTTTGTTGCAAAGTAGAATTAAAAGTAATACATTTTTGGAGGTAGATAATATGGGAATTTGTTTTGCTTGACTAAGCACTTTTATTAAAAAGATTTTTGCTTTTCATTACTTTTAATATTTGAGGATGGAAAGAAGAAATGATTGATAAAAATAATTGAAAAAGAATTGGTGAAGGATTTTAAAGGGAGCTACGAAGATGAGTAAGAGTTGATTTATTCAGAAATGTAACAACTATTGATTAGGTATCATCCATATGCACAGCACTGTTCTACCAAAAGAAACAAAGTGGAGTCTATTAGTAAGCAAAAACACACACAAAAATTATTATATAATTCATATAAGTATACTGTAGAATAATGGACTGAAATCAAACAAGGAAAACTCTTATTAGCAAAGGTCATCAAGGAAGGCTTTAAGTAAGAGGGGCCATTTGAGTTGAGCTTTAAAGAATAGGTAGAAAGTCAGTATGAACTATGATAAAATTCCTTAATTTAAGACTGAGGAGGAATTTATTTACTAATGTTTTCATAGTCATATAGAGTGTTGACTAAAATTTTATATTTCAAATAAGGACAAAAGTAGGGGAAATGACAACATGAAATGTGAAAGTTAAAAAAAAAAGAAAAGAAAGAAGGAAGAATTTCCTACTTATAATGAATATTGACATTAATTAGGAGTTTTCCTTTAGTCTAGAACTGTGATGCTGAACCTAAAAAAGGGCACTCAGAGTCCACTCTGCTGGGCATGCCTGCAGTTGTCTACCAGAGTTCATTACTAGAAAGCCAGAGGGACTCAGGGTGGAGCTGTTCCCCTTCCCCTCTCCATGAACCTGAGGATATTTCTCACATGACCTGCCCCTCTGTCTAACAGCCCAATGGGAGCACTTCTGCCCTCCCCTGTTTGGGGTAAGGGTGGAGAAGATGGGGGTGGAAGTGGTTGGGGGGTGGGGCACAGCACTCAGTCTTCAAAAGATTCTCCATAACTGGTCTAGAACTTTTTAAGTAATACTAAAGTTCAAAATGAGTTGAGGCTAAGAAGAAAATCTCAGATCAAAAAGGATTCTTCCCCCATATACACACACTATAATGAAAGAAGATAGGAAGGTAAAGGAATCATGATTACTGGTCAGGTTTTACTTTATTTCTCCTCCAAGTGAGTGATATTTGGAGTAAAAAAGAACAGAGCAAAAAGGCTGATGGAGAGGTGAAAATCAATGTAATGTAAAGGATTAGTAAAACAACACTTAGTTCCCTTTTATCTTCCAACTCACCAGAGCCAGATGAAATCCATTAGATGTAATTATGTTAACTGTTAATAATCTTTTAAAAACAAACAATCATGGGAAATGGACCAAAAAAGCCTCTGATTTTCAAAAAAGTAAATAGGGAAATAGCATAGGAATAATTCTGGTAGCCCATATGGGAGAGAGAGAGAATACAGATCTCAAAGAATCAGAAAATTATTATTATTAATGACATAATCTGGGGAAATTTTATAAAATTACTTTAAAAATATACCATAAGTTTGGATATTGATTTCCAGAAAAAAATTTTAAAGCATATTAAATATATGACTTCAGAAACAATGATCTCAAGAAAGCCCATATTGTTTCATGGAGAACAGGTCAAACTAGAATAACAAATTTCTATGATAACATTACTAGACTTAGAGATGAAAATGATATAACTTTACTTGGATTTTACTTATACATTCAGATAAGACTCTCATAGTATTGCTTTGGATCAAAGGAAGAAATGTGAGTTAAGTGATGGTATGTTTAGATAAATTTGAAACTGGTTGAATGGCTTAACACCAAAAAAAAAAAATAATTCTCAATGAGTCTATATCAAATTTGGTGGTTTCTAATGGAACTTCCATAAATATGTGTTGGCTCTGTCCTATTTAAGATTTTCCTTATTAGCTTGAATAAAAGCATAAAATACACATTTATTCAAATTTCAAATTTTTCAAAGTTTGATAAGAATGGCTAACACAATAGATGATAAAGTCAGGGTACAAAGAGATTGTAGTAGGATACAATACTAAGTTGAATCTAATAAAATGAACATTAAGACAAATAGAAATATATGTAGATAAATGCACATAAATCATCAGCATTTCTATACATCTCCAACACACTAGAGCAGCAAGAAGTAGAAAGAGAAACACCATTTAAAATCACCCTAGACAATATGAAATACTTAGGAATCTACCTACCAAAACAAACACAGCAATTATATGAAAACAACTACAAAACACTTTACAAACAAATAAAAGTGGATTTAAACAATTGGAAAGCCATTGATTGCTCATGGGTAGGTCGAGCTAACATAATAAAAATGACAATTCTACCCAAATTAATTTACCTATTTAGCGCCATACCTATCAAGCTACCAAAAAACTTCTTTACTGAATTAGAAAAAACTATAACAAATTTCATTTGGAA
>NW_025386663.1:0-5585 GCF_016433145.1 Gracilinanus agilis
CGTCCGGGCAGGTCCTTCCCGGGCGCCAGGCGTTTCCCACTTTGGGGCCGGGATATCTCCCCCCCCCCCCCCCGGGCCTCCCTCCCCGCTTTGTGGCCCCTGAAACGAGGGCGGGAGACACTCCCGGAGCTACTCGGCTCCAAGGCCACGCACGGCTTCCGGACATTTGGCGCCAGAACGGCCCGGCCGGTCCCGGCTGCGCCAGCCCCGCCCCGACAGCGGTTCTGGGGGCGTCGGGTCTGGGGGCTCCCGGAGCGGGGATTTGACCCTCTCCTCGGAGGAGAGCTCCGGCCTCCGCGTTCTTTGCGGCCCGGGAAAGGAACGACAAGCAGAGGGTCAGGGCAGGCCACAAGCCAGGGCCGAGCCCTCCTGCAGGGGCGCGGGTGGCTTTCGGACCCGCACAGACTTCCTTCTGCTCCGTCCCGGGCGGGCTCTCCTGACTCCGCCTGGTCCCGCGACAGGAATGCAAAGCTGCCCTTCTGATTGGCTCCGCGGCTGTCTTCCAGACCGGCCTCTCAGACAGCCGGGGAGTCCCCCTGCGGCCATTTCCCCGGGGAGCAGCTCAGACCGGGGCGCTGCAGGGCTTTCCTGGTTTGGGATTAAACCGTAGGGTTTCCCGGAGGATGAGATCCCAATTGCGCCCCCCCACGCGTGACTGATCGTGCAAGACGGTCGCCCGTATTTGGGGAGAGAGAGAGGGAGACCGACAGACAGACGGACACCGAGGGAGAGCCCGAGAGCACATCCTTTGTCCTCAGGCCCTACTACTTGTCCTGGATCCCTGTATTGTGAGAGTAGCAAAGTCTATCGCGGTTGATCCTTGTTACAATGTTGCAGTTCCTGTGTACAATGTCTCCCTGGTTCTGCTCGCTTCACTTTGAATCGGTTTGTGTCTCTCCAGCTCTTTCTGAAATCCTCCTGTTCTTCCTTCCTCACAGCACATCCCATCACCAACTTGTACCACAACTTCCCCCACTGGAGTTTGGCCGTTCCCTCAATTTCCAATCTGGGCCACCACAGAGAGAGCTGCTCTGAGCATCTTTGTACAAGCAGGTCCTTTCTCCTTTTATTTAGGTTTTTCCTCTCTGTGGGATACAGACCTAGCCATGCAGTACTGGATCAAAGAGTAGACACAGTTTGAAAGCCTTTTGGGTAGAGTTCCAAATTGCCCTCCAGAGTGCCTGGATCCGTTCACAGCTCCACCAACAATGCATCAGTGGCCCAATTGTGTCCTATCCCATCCAGCATCGATCACTTTCCTTTACTATTAGATTGTTCTATCTGCTAGGTGGGAGGTGGTACCTCAGAGTTGTTAATTAAAACTAATTAATGCTAATTAAGCACTTTTCTAATCAAGAGGGATTTAGAATATTTTATATAATTATTGACAGCTTTGATTTCTTCCTCTGAAAACTGCCTGTTCATATCCTTTGAGCATCTGTTAGTTGGGGAGTGGCCCATATTCTTAGAAATTGGACATAGTCCTCTCTAGATTTGAGAAGCGAGCCTTCATTAGAGAAATGTGTTCCAAAATGTTTTTCCCAGTTTGTTGCTTCCCTTCTGATCTTGGCTGCATTGGTTTTGTTTGTACAAAAGCTTTTTAATTTAATATAGTCAGAATGATTCATTTGACATCTCCTCATGTTCCCTACCTCTCATTTGGTCAGAAATTCTTCCTTTCTCCGTAGATCAGCCAGGTAAACTATTCTGGCCCTTGGTTCCACCGTGGCCCCAACCTGACACGAGATTCCATCTCTTCTCCCCAGGCCTTTGCTTGGGTCATCCGCGGCTCCTGGAATGCCCTCCTTCCAAATTTAGCTAAAGCTACAGCCAGCCACTGAAGACCTCAGACCATTTCCTTCTTCTCTTTGAATTCCCAGAGCCTGGGACAGAGATGAATGTTTGTTGAGTTAAATCAAACTGAAATCTCTCCCCACCATCCTTCAAAACCCTGTGTAGCTGGCACCACCTCCAGGCAGCCTTCCTGATCTCAGAGTATCTACATCTGCCCACCTTTTGCAGATGCTCTTGGCCTCCTCTTGGCACTTACCACCTTCTACCCCGCTTCGGGCACACAGCCTCCTCGTGTGCTGGTTTATAAGATGGCAACCTCGCTAGGGGCAGGCATAGACCTCATTCCTCCTTTGTATTCCCAGCAGCCAAACAGCCTCACCCAGTGCCAGACCCGGCAGCCCCTTAATAAATACTTGTGGGTTGGACTGTGGGCACCTGCTAAAGGAGAAGCAGCCTTCCCTGCCCTCAGGGAGCTTCCCATTTAGCTGTACAAGCAGATCTCCTGTGGGGAAGGGAAGGCCCACAACAAGTCAGAGAATGGCCAGCGGGGCAGCCTCTGCTTCTGACAGGGCCCAGAGTGCCCCGATGTCCCCCGAGGCTCCCCCGGTGGAGGAGGAATGTGGGAAGGGACGGGAGGAAGGGCAAACTCAGGGGAGAGGCCTTCCAAAGGCCAGACCACCACACAGAATGGACCCTGCCCTGCCTGGTGCCCATGGCCTACCAGGGGCCCCCCAGCCTTGCCACCCCAACTCCCAGGCAGGAATTCCTCAGCCCTCAGCCCTCCAATGTGCCCCCACCCCGATGAGTGGCAGAAGGCAGGGAAGGACAGACAGCTCTTCTCGGGCCCACCCACAGGTAATGGCCCAGGGAGCCAGTCTTCCCACGGGCTGCCCAGGAATGGACGAGGCTCGGCCGTCGTCGCTAGAGGCCTCCCTCCCTCCCTTCCCTGCTTCCTTTTCTAGTTAGGAGCATCGTCAGGCTCAGCAAACTTGTGCCACGTTGGGTGTGTCCATCTCTTCTCCGGCCGGTGGCAGTAACAGTACTGATCGCTTTTCAATGCCGCGTGACATTTTGCAAAGTGCTTTACAAATAATATCTCTGGGAGGGAGGGGCAACTGTTTCCCCCATTTTACAGCTGAGGAAAGAGGTGAAGTGACTTGTCCAGGGTCACACAGGTAGGGGGTATCTGAGGCTGAATTTGAACTCGGGTCTTTCTGGCACCTGGTCTGGCACGCTTTCCAGCACACCCACTGGCCAGCTGCCTTTTCTGTGGGCCGTGAGCCTGTCTGGGGATGTGGTGTGAAAGGCTGGGCTAGCGGCAGTTTTCTTCCGGACCGCCTTGCCATGCTCCGGGCCGTTTCTGTCTCCCAGCGAGTCCTCCCGTGCCCGGGTGCTCCTGGGCACCCTCGGCCGTGCCCTCCGTTCCCCTCAGCACCTCCCTTTGGAAGCAAACTGTTCTGCTCGTTGGTGCTTTGTGGCAGCCCCTTCCCTCCGCGTCCCCTCGATGAAGCGCGTGGTCGCTGGCCACTTGGGTACGGCGGGCAGCCCTCTGGCCATTTGGCGGCCGTGGCACCGGCCCTGAATCGTGGCCCTTGGCTAGTGGCTGGCGGTTATTCAGGGCCCACTATGGCCGATCTCTGGCTTCCTTCTGCTGAGGCGGCCCCAGGGAGCCTCCCAGGGTTTCAGGGGTAGCAGAGCCCTGTGTGGCTCTCCTCCGGCCCCCGCGCCCCCTCCGCGTCTTCTGAGTCCTGCCGGGTCCTTCTTTGACTGAGGGAGGCACCAGCTCCCGCAGCCTCCCAGGCGCAGGCCCCCACCCCGGGGCTCCCTACCCGGCGAGTCCCCCCGCTTGAGCCGGGGGTTTCTCTGGTGACTCAGGACAGCGTTAAAGGAAAGGCTACACTCGCTAGAAAGGCCATTTCTCTCCCTTCCAAGTTCACGGAATCTCTGGGGCAGCTAGGCCAGGCCTCTCCTGGCCGGAGAGACTCCCCTTGTGGCCCTGTTCTGCTCCACAGAACCTGATGCCCCCCCCACCCCCGAACAGGCTCTCACCTCCGGTCTTGGGCCCTCGGCCTCTGCGCTGGACTACCATTGATTGTAGCCTCCTGGAGGGCCCGAGCTGGCTTTTCCTCATCTGGAGTTTAAATGTGGCCTCAGACACTTCCAGGCTGTGTGACCCTGGGCAAGTCACGTCACCCCCTTTGCCTCAGCTTCCTCACCTCTAAAAAGAGCTGGAGAAGGAAATGACCAGCCCCTCCAGTGTCTCATCCCAGAAAACCCCCAATGGGGTCACGGAGAGCCAGACACGGAAATGACTGACCGCCCCAACACCAAATATTGACTGAAGAAAATGGCAGGCAGTACAATGATTTGCCCAGAATGGCTCACAGCCATAAATGACTTACAAATGCACTTTTACTCGTTTGGCCCTGGGAGCCACATCTTCTGATCCCCATTTTACAGATAAGCAAATGGAGGCCAGCGGCTTAGGTGACTTGCCAGGGTTCCCTGCTAGTGAGCGTCTAAGGCTGGATTTGAACTCGGGCTTTTCCAGGCCCAGCGCTCTGCCCATTCCAAGCCAGGCTCTCTCCCTCTCGGGCGGTCCCAGCCCAGGCACCATTCACAGAAGGCTGCCCCGTCCTCTGGTTCTCGAACGATCCTCTTTGGGCCTTCGCTCTGGACCCTTTGTCTCGGGGGGCACCTTCTGCCTCCAGGGAAGGTGGGAGCCCTCCCTGCCAGCTGGCCTCACCCTCCTGGGGAGGCCAAAGGCTGGGGGGTGGGGGGAAAGCTGTCTCCCCCAAATGTCACCTGCCTGGCCCCGCGGGGCCTCCTGAGCGCTCTGATGCCCCTCAGACAACATGGCACCCGGAGCCAGCTCGAATTCCCACAGGGGAGTCAGTGGTGGCCGAGTCAGGGCCCGGTCACGGCAGGAATTGGCATGGCTGGACCAGACGTGGCAGGGCCAAGACTCCGTCCTCAGCTGCCTCCTCCGAGGACCCTCCAAAGGGAAGCTCGGGCCTCGGGCTCCCCCCTGCCTCCATGGCAGCCCCCGCCAGGCCCCCAAAGGCTCCCAGGGAGCTCAGGAAAGGCAAATCTCTGGGCCTGAGCCTCGGCCAGAGGCTCTGCGGCTTAGAAACTAAAACCAAAGCGAGTGGGCCGAGGCAAGATCCCCCCCTCCATCTTTCAGAGGTCCCCTTGCTATCCGAGGCCAGGCCGAGGGAGCGGCCTCCTGAGGAAGGGCCTCCGACCCCCAACTTTCAAGGGGAATCCCTTGGGGTTGTAGGCCGATGCTCTGAAAATCCACTTCAGTGGCCTTTCTCCTGGGCTCTGGAGGCAGAGGGAATGGAGAGGGGACCTGGGCAGGGAAGATGGCATCGCCTCGGGGCACCCGGCCTCTCCTGGGCAGAACGGAGGCTGCCAGGGAGCTGCCTCTGCCCGGCACCCCTGGAGCAGGGCGTCTGGCACAGAGAAGGCCCTTCATGCCTCTCGACCCTGCCTGCCGGCGTGCCCTGCTGCAGGGCTCCTCATTGCCCGGCTCCACCCAGGGTTGCACCGAGCCTGTCCCGGACCCCCGTGAGCCGGCCCCTGCCTCGGGCTCATGAGCTGATCTTGTCGCTTCCTCTGGGTCCGGGGAGGGGCCGGACTCTGTGCCCTCGTCTCGGCCATCGCCCCAGCTCCCACCCATTGCTGTCTCGGGAAGGCTGTGAGCGCCTACTGTGTGCAGAGCCGGACGGGGACTCTGCCCACTGCCCCACCTTTCCCCGTCGCCCCCTACGGCCCCCACCCTCCCTGCC
>NW_025386664.1:0-3588 GCF_016433145.1 Gracilinanus agilis
ATATATACATATATATATTTAAAAACTTAAATAATTGGTATTTTCCATAGGCAGTTATTAGGCTCCCTTATTAGGGCACAAACACCCAAGGCTCAAAAGAGGAACAGTTTTTTTTTTGTAAAGTTAATGGAAAGAGTTAGGACTTACATTCCAGGCCAGACAAATAATGGTAGTCATATTCCCTTTCCCAATGAAAAACTGCCCACAAATCAAACAATCAACAATTATTTATTAAGCTTCTACTTGTGCCAGCTACTAGGTTAGACCCTGGAGACTTGTACCATCTCTGAAACTGATTTCTGCCCTAGGCCAGTAAGACAACAGCCAAGAGCAGTCTGGGTTTGTCATTCTGAATTATCACTCCTCTCCATGGCTTTGTGTTCTCCAGTTTGGCAGACAGCAAATGGAGGATTTCCACATTGCTTATTTCTACTCTTGCTCGTTCCAGTTGCTTGATTCCAGTAGCAGCTTTCAGAAGACATTGCTAGTCACTGATTCCAACTATTAACTTCAGTAACTGCTTGCCCCAGCTATATTGTTACTTGCTTCAACTTTCAGCTCTTTTTGCTTGCCTTCCATAACTGGCGATTCTACGTTCTTCTGAAAGATACTTGTTACCCTCTGCTTTCATTTCTTCAGCTCTGAGGTACTCTGAAGTTCCACTCTCCATCAACAGATGGCACTCACCACCTTTTTTAGGGGATCAGCTATCTCAAAATAGATTTTTTAAAAAATTACTTAACAACTATACCTCCCTTTTACTTAAACTTTGTTTTCTACACTATAAGCAGGGTCCCACATTTGACACAATAAGTTGAGGGCGGGATGGGGTAAGCTAGCCTCCTTCTTTCCTCATATTTCTACTGGTACATCTTCTGTCCATAACAACACTTCACATTGAGTCTTGGGATTTGGGAAAGCACAGCCATTATCTCTCTGATTGCCCCTTTATACTTGTTTTCTCCCTAAGACATCTAAGTTGGGGGTGGGGCCACTTTTTAAGATATATAAAAAATGTAGATTAATGCAAAGATGCAGAGAACAGGGAAATATCTGTCATCTCGTATATTAGACCTTCTTCAATGGAAAACACATTTTTACATGCAATATTGTCATAAATGGGCTTGAAACCTAGATATGAAGATTTCATTTTCCCCAGAAGGTTGGATTAAGGTAACTTCTGCTTTTTGACTCGCTTTGGGCTTGTTTTTATTCTTAATATATTTGAAACAAGCAATAGGGAGTTAAAGCAAACAATAGCTAAGTTTTGACCACAATATCAAATGATGTTTGTTCTCTGATTATACAGAGCTTCTGACATTACCTTGCAAGATATGCTATTTTGCCGCCAAGATTGCATTCCTATTGCATGAAATCAATCCAGATTAATTTAGTAAAACAAACATGAAAAGAAACCATACCTGGGAAAGAGTTTGATTCATAATAGCCCCAAATAACATGAAGATATTTGGGAAAGGCCCAACAACTCTTGCTAAATTTTCTGGGAACATGATTTTTCACAGGCAGCAGTTGGAGTATAGAGGCAAAAACCACTGAATTTGGTTTTGGGTGACTATGGTTCAAATCCCTACATGGCTACTAGCCAGGAGTGTAACTATGAATAAATCACATGCCCATTTTCAGCTTTCAGTTGTAAAATGAAGGCAATAATGCTACAGACGGTAGAGGGCTATTGTGGGAAGTGCTAAAAATGATTGCTGGAAAAGCTTTTTGTAAACAGTTAAACTCTGAAATTGGGCAAACATGGGTTCAAGTCCTGACTTTGACACATTCTAGTTATGTGACCATAGGCAAGTGAGTCACTTGAACTCTCGGTCCACTATCCAAGACTGTGAATTAAAATGCAATTACTGACCTATAAGGGTAAGCTACTTTTCAGCAATCGTAGATGCTTTCAACTTCCTCCTCCCTCTATCCTCCAAAAATATTAAGCATTGTCATATAATAAACAATCTGGCCACAACTCCAACTCACCTTTGCTATTTTATCCTTCTTATTTCTTTCCACTTTTTCCAAAGTTGTGTTCACACTGTACCCCAAATACACTCTTGAACTACTTCCAACCCTTTGCTCCTTTTGTTCATGTGGTTCCATTTCCAACTACTCTGTCCTGTTCATCCTTTCAGACTCAGGGCTTTGATACTTTATCCTCCATGAAGATTTCCCTGTCCTTCTGATTCAGAAGTCTTTTCCTCCCCCACTCACAGTGTAAATGCTCTTTGACCATTTGTATTATTCAGATGAATTTTATCCTATACTTTTGTAGTTGCTGTTCAATCATTGCAGTTATGCCTGACTCTTAGGGAATCTATTTGGGATTTTCTTGGTAAAGATTTTAGGGATGATTGACCATTTTCTTCTCTAACTCACTTTATAGATTAGAAAAATGAGGCAATCAGGGTTAAGTGACTTGCCCAGGGCCATACAGCTAGTGTATGAGGCTGGATTCAAACTCATGCGTTCCTGACTCCAGACCCAACACTCTATCCACCAAGATACCTAACTACCTTAATCCTACATTACCTTGTTCTATTATTTGTATACTTGAGCCCTCTCATTGACCAAATTATTAATACATGGAAAATAGGGATTTCACATTCCCCCAATACATACTAATACCCCAGGCCTTAGTACATTACTACTGCAAATTTTGGGAGAGGAAGGATAAGACCCCTCCCACTGATTAAATCACTAGTTCTTAGAGGGCAGAGACTTGGTGTCCATCATTCATTACTAAGAAGACCAATACATCACAAGCTGATGTCTTGACTTGCTCAAAAATTGGATTGTAGTGAGGCAGAGTTGCACAAAGTCATCAGTCTCATTCACTCTTACAAAGTCATCAACATCTAGTGGCAAAACAACTGGTAGTGGCCTGAGATGCAGTGGATGACATTGGCTTCTTCTATATTTAACTAAGCTCTAAGTCCTTCATAGCCCTGCTTGAGCTGCTTTCATGGCCTAAAATAAATTGTTCTCATCCATCTATTTGGCCAAGGGAAGTCTTCACAGGTCTGGGTTAGAAATCTGTTGGTTACCCCCAACTTAGCTCTTTTGTAGAGACAGTTTTACCAACGCGTGCCCAATGGGCATGCTATAGCTTCTTGGCCTCACAGGTGAGAGTTGGGTGAAAGGTGGACATCAAAGGTGGATGAGCAGTCCTGAAAAGGGCTCCACAAGCCCACATACCAGAAATGCTATTTATGAAGTCCAGACTCTTAACAGTAGCAGTCGTTGTTTATTAATACATGTAAAGTCAAATGTTTCATGGGGAATTCATCCTTTATTTATAGCAGAAACATTAAACATGTAAATCATATTGCCAAGAAAACTTATCTTGTTCTAAATGAAAAAAAATGGAATAAAGGACCAGATCTGTTTCATCAGTATAAGGAACTCCCCCTTGAGGAAATTCCATTTCTCACTGAAGATTAGCACCAGCTCTGTACCTTAGAACCTTGGAGGGTCACACAATTTTATGTAACTGTGGCAGAACTTGAATCCAGGACTTCCTAACTTCCAGGCAAGCTTTACCTTTCACAAATATAAAGTATATATATATATATA
>NW_025386665.1:0-1217 GCF_016433145.1 Gracilinanus agilis
TAAACAACAAAATTCTTAAAGTGCTGCACTATGGTTGTGAATCACTGTTGTGGCATCTATTAAACTATAACTATTGTGGTCTATTTTTTTTGGTAGTATCTGATTTGAGGTTGTCATGATTTTTATTATGTATATAATTCTAGGTTTGCTCTTTTCATTTTTTCTAATTGTAAGTACCTTTCTTTCTCTGAGAATATAAATTAGTCAGTAATAAGCATTTATTAAGTACCAACTTTTGAGCCAGACAAAGAGCTAAGCACTAGGAATAGATACAAAGAAAGGCCAAAACAAACAAACAAACAAAAAAACCGGCAAAGCCTGCTTTCAAAGAGCTCTTAAATTAAATAAGATTATAATATTTATTAGAGAATTTATAGATGCAAATATGCATTTATATGTAGTCATGTTGATAGCTAAGACTTACATACACACAAATACCCACACACACAAACATTAGAATCCTTGTTCATTGGAAATTTGTTCCCCTCTGCCCTTTAGAATCTGTCACTAGTCTTATGTAGAACCCTAAGGGAAAAGATAAAAACACTTGTGCCAAAAGGCCTTTGATTTTTCACCTAAGGTAACTCAAGGCTATCTCCCAGGGAGTCATCAGAAAACTTAGACAAAGAATTCCCTTATAATGTTCAAGCCGATTCTAATTGCCTACCATCTTGTATTTGAGACTATGTCTTGCAATCTTTTATATTTACCCCTAAAACCAGACAATAAAGTCTCCTAAGTTCTCAATTATAAATTTGAAAGCAAATATTCAACTAGATCTAAATGTATGATCATTGATAATATTTTGCATAGGAGTATATTCCAATCAAGTGATCATCATCATCCTCAACAAATTGCTCTAGAACAGTGATTCTCAAAGTGGGCACCACCGCCCCCTAGTGGGTGCTGTAGCAATCCGGGAGAGCAGTGATGGCCACAGGTGCATTTGGGGGCGGTGAATAACTGTAAGGGGGTGGTGATAGTATGTGACAGGCGGCTTTAAGTAATATTTTTTCTGGAAAGGGGGTGGTAGGCCAAAAAAGTTTCGGAACCACTGCTCTAGAACAATAAGGTACTAGAGAAGGTAGAGTGCTAGACCTGTAGTCAGAAAGATCTGAGTTCAAATCTGACCTGAGACACTAACTACTTGTGTAACCCTAGGCAAGTTGTAGAATTTTTGCATGCTTCAGTTTCCTAATATATATAAATATGTAGAT
>NW_025386666.1:0-1544 GCF_016433145.1 Gracilinanus agilis
ACATTTCTCCACATAGGAATACAAACAATTAGATCTTATTGAAGCCCTTAAAGAGGCAAATTTAATAAATACAAGTTTTCTTTCTTTCCCCTCTGTTTCTTATTTACCTTTTTATGTTTCTCTTGATTTTTGTGGTTGGATATCAAAGTTTCCATTTAGTCCTGGTCTTTTCTGTGCAAATACTTGGAAATTTTCTATCTTGTTGAATGCCCAAACTTTCCCCTGGAATATTAGTCTTTTTTGATGGGTAGCTGATCTGTTGGTTGTAGACCCAATTCTCTTGCCTTTATGAATATCATATTCCTAGCTTTGAGATCTTTTAGGGTAGAGGCTGCCAGATCCTGTGTGATCCTGATTGGTGATCCTTGATATCTGAATTGTCTCTTTCTGGCTTCTTATAAGATTTTTTTCTTTTACTTGGAAGCTCTTGAATTTGGCTTTTATATTCCTGGGGGTTGTCTTTTGTGGGTCTAGTGTAGAGGGTGATCTATGGATCCTTTCAATGTCTATATTGCCCTCTTGTTGTAGAACATCAGGGTAATTTTGCCAAATAATTTCTTTTAGTATAGAGTCCAAATTTCTATTAATTTCTGCTTTTTCAGGAAGACCAATTATTCTCAAATTGTCTCTTCTAGCCCTGTTTTCTTGATCCGTCAATTTCTCATTGAGATATTTCATGCTTCCTCTTATTTTATCAGTCTTTTGACTTTGTTTTATTTGTTCTTGTTGTCTTGAGAGATCATTAGCTTCTAATTGTTCAATTCTAGCCTTTAGGGACTGGTTTTCAGTTATAATCTTTTGGTTTTCTCCTATAATCTTTTGGTTTTTCCTTCTCAATCTGGTCATTTCTGGTCTTCAATTGACTTCCTTCACTTTCCAATTGTGAAATTCTGCTTTTTAAACTGTTATTTTCTTGCCAGATCTCTTCCATCTTTCTCATCATCTCAGATTTGAACTATTCAATAGCTTGTGGTCAGTTTTCATTATTTTGGGAAGGTTTGGATGTGATTACTTGTTTGTTCTCCTCTGCTGTTTGCTCTGTTGTCTTGATTTTCAAATCCAAAGTTGTCGAATGTTAAAGATTTCTTCTTGATGATTCTTCTCTTTTGAGGTTCTTGTTTCTCACTTGCCATTGTTAGCCCTGTGCCCTCTCAGGTTTATCCTCACCCCCAGGGTCTGTTTGTCCTCTCTAGACTCATGAAATCTCAGATCTAGTTGTTCTCAGGGTCAAGCCTCCTGGTGGTCCCCTTGCTTGTTCCTCTGTCTGAGGCTCCTTTAACAGTTTCAGGGTGCTGTTTCCACAGTTGTGCACCCCTCTGCACTGGGTCCTTACTCAAGGTCCACTCCTGTGCTCAGGATCCGAGTCTACTCCTGGGCTTGGGATCCGAGTTCACTCCTGCACTCAGGATCCGGGGACACAAGAGCCTCCACTTGAGCCTACGCTCAGGGTCTGTGTTCAAAGTCTGCGCGTTCCTTAGCCTCTTGGGGTCTTAAGTTTTGCTGCTCTCAGGAACAGGCCCTGGTGACCCCAGGTAGCTGCCAGG
>NW_025386667.1:0-4200 GCF_016433145.1 Gracilinanus agilis
GAGGTATTACACATTCTTAATACCTCACTTATCACTGATTATGGAAAGTCCCCAAAGGAGAATAGATTTTAGAGAAGTTTAGAGCTCCTTCCATTTTTTAAAAGGACCATTAACTATTTAATCCTAACATTGTCAAGTATGGCAGTGTTATTTAGTGACTTGATTTTTTAGGGACAGAGCCAAACCTTTTAGTCATAGTACTTTTAAATCCACTACAAACGAAGCAATATTCTTAGAGAAAAGCTACAGTTTAAAGACTTTGGCATTTAAATAAATTGTGCAGCACCTAGCAGAAAGTATCTAAATGCCAATTTACCTTCAAAATGTACACAGTGACCCCAAAGTTTAATGATACAAAGTAAGTCCTGGAGGTTATATTGTTTCTGAGCTAACAAATCTGAATGTCTTTTATTAAGTTTTATGTGCATGCTTAAATTTAAATAGGTCATCGTGGCTATGATAATATCTATTAATGAACAAGTAGTTCTAACCAAGGTTAGAACTTTTTTGGATGACTTGGACACCTTATCTAAACTTTCTAGTTATCTACAACATATAGAAATGCAGTAAAAGAAGGACTTCCTGAACACAATAGAGATGGAATTCAGGAATAATATCTATCTTTGAAAGATTAAGTGTGCTTTTTAATGAGAAGAAATTAAAAAATAAAAGGGATTTGAAAAAGAAGAAGGGAATTCTGTTCTCTGTAAAGAGATTTGCGAATTGAATAGTATCACAAAGAGAAAGGTAAAGAAAAGGACAACTGACTACTTGGAATTAAATGAATAAATGTGAAACTGTTTCATTTTATAAAATATCATTTGTTTAATTAAAATATTAATTTAATCCCTCCTTCTCCTTGCTTCATTAGAGAAGTCATCATTTGACAAAAAATAAAAGATATGTTAATATAAAACCATTTCTTACTTATTTCCATTTGTCAGTTCTTTCTCAGGACGTGGACATACACCCATTTTCTGAAACAATATTTCTGTTGCTGTATAGATCTCCTCTTGATACTAATCATTCCACTCTATACTTTTATGTATTTTTCCAGATTTTGCAAAATTAACCAGTTCATCATTTCTTATGACACAGTGGTATTCTATTACAATTATATGCCACAACCTGTTTAGCCATTCCCCAATTATAGAATTGAGTTGCTGGTACCATGTCACAACAAACTGGTATTACACAGGTATACACAGTTTTATACTACAAAGAGAAGTAATATAAATAAGTTCGTATAAGCATTTTTCCCCCTATTTTTAATCTCTTTGGGATACAAACTTAGTTGTATTATTGGGACAAAGGGTATGCACAATTTGATTTCCCTTTGGACATTATTCCAGATTGTTCTCCAGAAAGGTTGGATCAATTCACAACTCCACCAGCAGTGTTTTAATCTCCCAATTTTCCCACATCTCTCCAGCATTTATTAATCACCTTTGTTGTCATGTTAGCCAGTCAAATAGGTTTTAAATGAAACTTCAGATTTGTTTAAATTTGCATTTAACTAATCAATAGTGATTTGGAGCATTTTTTCATGTGACTAAAGGTAGTTTCAATTTCTTCATCTAAGAATTTCCTGTTTCTATCCTTTGACCATTTATCAGTTGGGAAATGCTTTGTATTCTCATAGATTTGACTCAGTTCTCTATATTTTGAGAAATGAATCCTTAACAGCCATGGCTTGCACTGTGCATTGTTCACAAGGTTATGATTTCATTATGGTGCTCCTTGAGTATGAAGAATGACAACTAATCAAGTGCCTGAGGTAATATCTGAACTCAGATCTAACTGACATCAGGCCTTGTGCTCTATCCACTTTAATGCATAGATGATATGACCATTAATCATGCACAGCTTAAGGAATTACACAGCCAGGAAGCATTATGAAATCCTGGGCAAGAAGACCTCAAGTGCATTGGTAGTATTTTCATAATAGCTCTCCACCAAAGACAAAGTATTTAGGAAAAGAAAATGAAAGCTGGAAACTGCTACTGTTTTGAAGATGGTTTCTTTTAATAAGATTTGGATTTATGAGATGCAGCTTAAATATGGGAATGGCAGGTTCCTAACCAAGAAAGAACTGTATCTAGTAAGGGATAGTAAGGATATTCATAGAGAGATGTATAAAACTTATCAAATAATCTTTTAACTGAAAAGAAAGGAGGAGGAAATTTCTTTTCAAATATATACATGTATGTTTTTTCCATCAATCAATCTATTAAAATAGCTAGGTACATTGGATTTTCTTCTATTTTTTTCTTTTTTTAATTTATTTTTTCTTGCTGTCTCATAAAGTTGTTAGCTTCCATTTGTCCAATTCTAATTTAGAGACCATTTTCTTATTTGAGGCTTTGTAGTTTTTTTTTCTTTTTAGAATTGTATTATTCAGTAAGTTTTTGCTCTAAGCTATTGATTTTCCAATTGTTTTCTATTTTTATTCTGAGTTTCTTATTATTTCTTTTTTCTATTCTTTGTTGGAGCTCTTCCAGGGGTTCATTTTGGAATTGACTTCCTTTCAAATTTTCCTTTGAACTTTCACAGATTTTAATTTTTGTATTTCTGTCCTCTTCTGAGCTTTTAGTCTTTTCGTTTGTTGAAATATTTTTCTAGTGTTAGACTTTTTTTCTGTCTTTTGTTAATTTTGGTGTTATTTTCCCCTGGTTTTTGTCTCTCTGCTGAATCTTAGCACTCTTCCTGTGGTGAAGGGAATGCTGTCTTGAGCTATGACTGGTTTAGCTGTCTGGATCTCAGATTGTAGAGACTGATTGGCCTACCATGTGGAGGTTTGAAGATGTTCAGTTCAGCTGGGTCAATTGGGTTCTGCTCAAGCCCACTGAAACTGGATCTTGTTAGGTGGGATTTTTCCTACTACTGTCTTGCTGTATCACACTTTGCCTCTGTTCTGGCTGTGTAAATTGCTTTCTTTCCACTACTGTCTGTTCTGTATTGCTTTGCTTTCTGCTCTTATGCTGCTGTGGCTGTACTGAGCCACCTGTGCTCAGTACAGCCATTTGCATTGTAACAAGTCTAAATCCCACTTAGGATACCTTCCTCATACCCCAGTCAGATGAGTCCTCCTCCCTCTCTCTCAATGTCGTTCTTGCCCAGAGAACTGTCTCATCCCTTCTGTTCATTCTGCCACTCCAATATTCATTTTGAGGTGTTTTCATTCTCTTGTGGTCATTTGGAAGATGGTTGGTGGCCTAAAATTGTTTCTTCCTTTGCCATCTTGGCCTGATTTCTATAGTATTCCTCAGATTAGTAGCCAGGATCCATGGGCTCCATAGCTGTTACTGTTGCTGCCATCACTATTGTCTTCTTAATGATTTTTCTAGCTAAGTACCTTAGAGAGTAGTGTGCAGTGTTGGTGGAAGAATGATATATAATACACATAGAAATTTAAATTATCACAAAATCCTAGCAAGTAGCCATGATATCATGTTTAAACCAGAATGGACAGCAAACAGCTAAAGAGTGAAAAGAAGTAGAAATACTAGAACAAACAGGTAATTTTAGTGAATGGATCCCTTCAGCCTGCATATTAACTTAGAAATTCACAAATTATTGTTATCTAATGTTGCATTAAATATTAATTTATTTTTGTTACATGTTCCCCACTTAAATTTTAATCAGGTTCCTACTAAAATCAGGAGTTTATAAACCTGGATTTTCTAGTCCTGCTCCTTACCCAGCCATTCATGGCTATGGTCAACCCTGTTGTATATACTTCAACATTATTGATAAATTATGTGTACTATGTGTGGCCCATGAAACTTATGTGTGTTGATATGAGTCAATCTAGATATAATATAGGGAGAGTCACAAATAGATATCTCTAGAGTTTTCTCTATCAAGTCCCCTCCAAGAGATTCATTGATTTATTCCAGGACGAGAAATCAGACATAGGGGCTAGAGGATAACCACCTTGTTCTTCTCAGAAAAAGAGTTACTGATTAGAATTATATCACTATGTTAATTCAAATATTATTAGTTTAGAAGAAAAAAATTGCTTAAGGAAAATAATTTTTATGTTCAAGCCAAATTCTTGATAAATATTCCTTAATTGGGAAAAAAGCCCTAAATCTATATCCAAAGCTTGTAATCAAATGGCAGTGCCACAATAAACTTAGCAAATAAAATATTTATCTAAACTTATAATAATAGAAATATATATATACATATATATAT
>NW_025386668.1:0-3021 GCF_016433145.1 Gracilinanus agilis
ATATATGTATATATATATATATATCAAAAAGCCTGAGACCCCAGTGGAGCAAAGGCCTCGGGCCTAAAAACCCCTCCTTTCCACCCCTCGCACTATAACTGAATGTTCTTACAAAAGTACTGATGTATACATTCTCTGGGAATCTGGGTTAGATGGTTACATATTGGCATATTGATTTATTAGTCTAGAGAACACTCTGCCTAGATTTGATGAGGTAAACCAAATCCATTGTGCCACATTGTAAATCTAATATTAGTTGGTCATTACCTTTCATTGTGTATGTGAAAGCTTACCTAAGCTCTTAGCTTGCTTTCCCCCTATATAAGTAGATGTAACTTTCAATAAAGTACCTTTGTTTGCTATCAGAGCCTCTAGGATACTTATTTTTACTTGTTTTTTTGTCTATTTTCTTTTGTAACAGCTAATATAGAAATATATTTTGCATGATTTCACATGTGTAATATACATTAATATTTTTACTTTCTTTATAAAGGGAAATGGGAGGGAGGGACGGTGAGAATTCAGAACTCAAATTTTAAAAGAAATAAATGTCTAAAATTATTTTTAGGGGGCACCAAGGTAACTCACTGGATTGAGAACTAGAGATGGGAATCCTGGATTCAAATCTGGCCTCAGATATTTCCTAGCTATGTGACCCGAGCAAGTCACTTTACCCCCATTGCCTACCCTTTACCACTCTTCTGCCTTGGAACCAATATTTAATATTGATTCTAAGATAAAAGGTAAGGGTTTAATTTTTTTTTCTTTTTACTTGTAATTGAGAAAAAACAAAATAAGGAAAAAAACAAGTTGTGGTATATGATTTGTGATGGAATATTATTGTGCTATAAGAAATGACAAGCAGGAGAGTTTCAGAAAAATCTTGGAAGACTTCTATAAAGTGAAGTGAGCAGAACCAGAAAAACACTGTACACAGTACAGTATTAGCAATATTGTAACAATGATCAACCTTGAAAGACTTTGCTACTCTCATCACTGCAATGATTCAAGATAATTTTAAAGGTTTCAAATGTGAAAAATTGTATCTACCTCTACAGAGATAACTGATGAACTCTGACTTCAAACTGAATTGCAATTATTTTCATATTCTTTCTTACTCTTTATTTTTCAATTCACCTAATATGGAAATGTGTTTTACATGATTTCCCAAATATGATCAACATCATCTTGCTTGCCTTCTCAATGGATGCAGGAGGGACTAGAAAAAAGGAGAGAATTTGGAACTCAACTTAAAAAAATAATGTTAAAATAAATAAACAATTTATTTTAAAAAATATATATAATTCTGATTCTCCTGAACTTGCTTCATATCTCTTATATAGGGCTTTCTATATTCCTTTGTATAATTTACATTGTGACACCTGTAATTCTTATAGCCCTTGTTCTTAGGTACCTTTGGTTCAAGGGACTCAAGTCCTACTTTTTAAAAGCCTTTAGAATGACAGAATGTTTCTTAATTATCCAGTAAAGAAATAAAATATCTTAGTTGCCTACAAAGTGATATTCTATTCTTTCCACCAAGCCAGGGCCTCCTTAAGAGTCACTCCTATGAATGTTTGAGATAGCCTTTCTAAAAAGCTGCAAAATCTCCAGTAGAGGAACCTCAGAGTGAAACTCCCTCCATTCCCCCTTGCTGAATCCATGGTATGGACCTGGGATGTAATTAATGTAAGGAATAACATGAAATATTTTTCAAAATATTAAAATATGAAGCCTATGGTCTATACACATAGTTCAAAAGTCCTATGTCTTCTATCTATGCTCTTCTCTCTGTCACTGCTCTCTCTCATATCCATGGAATCATAAACAATATACCATAATCATGTAATTTACTGAACATAGAAAAAACCAGTAATCAAATACTTACTTATGGAATTAATTGTCTCCAGTCTTCTCTTAAACTTCTGCATCCTTGAATTTCTAGATTTTGGGGACTGGCAGGAGAAAATACTCAAACCACCCGCACACATAGCTAATGGAGAGAAAGGACTCCATCAAGGTCCAGGATCATAGATTCTAACATGGGAAGCATTGGGGAAAGGCAGTGAGAAAAATAAATGAGAGTCTTCCCTTCCAGCTTACCAACTGAGAAACCTTTAATTTTAAGGTATTTTTTCTCCTTTTAGCAAGCCTAAACTGGCAAGTTCCACAAGAATAGTTTAAACTATTTTTCAGAAGCTTTCTTAAAGTCCAGGTAAACTACATCTAGTCTGACATGATTTATTCTTGATAAAATCATGTTTGTTCTTTGTAATCAGCATTTCTCTTTCTAATGTAATCAACAATTTCTTTTTCTTTGAATCCTAAATGAGAGTTTATGCTAGAGCTGGCAGCTACCCTGGGGTAGGCACCATGTAAAAATACAGCTTTCATTTATCACCTTTCCATACACCCTCAAGCAAAGCTTCCATCCATTTTTCAATCCTTTTTCTTCCCTCAATTGAACTCTACAGTTTCCTTATGTTAGCTTCCCTTGCCAGTCTGAGCACATTCTGAACTTTATTACTATTTTTACAAGATGGTGCTTCAGTCATATTCATATTCTGCTACCTAGCCTTGAATCCTTCTTTTGTGTATTTCACTTCTAAAATCTGAGTAGGATGAATGGATATGATAGATCACATCTATTATTTCTGTTACCAGGGATTTTGAGGCTCACAGATTTCTTTAATTCTGAGATGTAATTGGTCATGTCATTTGAGGTACAAACTAAACTCAGCATTAATATGATGATTCTCTAGGAGCAAGGAGCCACCAGTATGTTTAAGGTGAGTCAATCCTAGGTTGGAAGTGGAGCAAATCAGAGACCCTATGTCAATTGTTAGCATCGCACCCATGAATAGTCCCTGCCCTTTCAAAATGGGCAAGATGGGGAGCCCTCGTATTAAAAGGAAGGAAGGAAGGAAGGAAGGAAGGAAGGAAGGAAGGAAGGAAGGAAGGAAGGAAGGAAGGGAGGGAGGGAGGGAGGAAGGAAAGAAGGAAGGAAGGAAGGAAGGAAGG
>NW_025386669.1:0-6126 GCF_016433145.1 Gracilinanus agilis
AAGGAAAGGAAAGGAAAGGAAAGGAAAGGAAAGGAAAGGAAAGGAAAGGAAAGGAAAGGAAAGGAAAGGAAAGGAAAGGAAAGGAAAGGAAAGGAAAGGAAAATGTCACTTATGTCCTAACCTTCTCTAGGCCTCAGTTTCTTCTACTATAATATGAGGGGATTGGATAGAATGACATAAAGATCCCTTTCAATTATAAATCTCTGGATGCTACAGTGAATAATCACATATGTACCAGTAACCAGATACAAAATATAAACTGAGTAAATACAAAGCAATTTTTGAGTTCTAGTCATCCACTAATCATCAGTGAACAAGGTATAAATCTCTTTGACTCTTAGGTTCTTCCTTTGTCCAATGGCAGGGATACAGGACTCCTATGAGGCTCCAAAGAGAGAATAGAAAGTCCCTGACAAACTCTCAGGCTGTGACCACATATGTGCATCAAAAATGGGGCAATAATGTTTGGGGGATATTTGTTACTAAAGCTAGTACCACAAATGGCTTTTCTTAATGTGACCAGTGGGATTAATGTTGTGCTCAAGTCCTGACACTGAAACAAATAACAAAAACCTATTTTAAAAAAGAAAGAGAAACAGCTGGTTACCTAGAGCTTTAGCCTGTTTTCCTGGCACTGGATGATTTGAACCCATCTGAGTTAAAAGAAAGTGAACAGACAAGCCCTACTTGCTGCCACAGTGCATTACTATAAATTATATCATAAAACAGTTTGTCAGGAAATGGATAATATTTTCCCATTGAAAGAAGGTTCTAATTAAAAATGGTGCTCCTGACTTAGGACTGGGAACCACAGAGACCATACAATTAGTTTACATATGGATATTTAGCACTTTAATGCTTAAATATATATTCCATTTTATCATGTATTCAATTAAGACATATTTCATTAATGCATATATACCATTTAATCAGATTGGTAGCTATAAAAAGTATTTGCTCTGAAAGCAAAGTTATAACAGCTGTAAGCTCTGCCACCATTTAGAATAGTGAAATTGTGCTCCAAATACTTTAAAATGAAAATAAATATGCCACATACACAAGCAGTCCAAATATATTAGGACTATAGAATCATAGACTATTAGATCTAAAAGGTACCTTGGAAACCATCTAAACCTGCTCATACTCTAGATGGCAAAACTCAGGTCCCAAGGGGAAAGTGACTCTCCCAAGGCCAAACAGATAGCACATGGAAGAGCTGGGACAGAGCTTGACAATTCCTGACTTCCCATCTAGAATCCTTCCAAGTTTCACACTGACCCCCTGTAACAAGACTAAATTTCATAGGCATCTCATGAAATCAGTGTCTTTATTTAATACTCCTACCTTAAACATACATGAATTCTATTTGAAAACCATTACAAATTCCACCTTAAAAAGATGGTAAGATTATATTTATTTCTGATAGGATCATGCTTTAAATGGTTTATTCTTCCTCCTTAAACTATGGAGATTTAGGAGACTAGATTCCATATCTCAAGGAAACGAATGTGAGTCACAAAGGATGTGTGAACCAGAGCACCATTCCTGAACATTTCACAGAGCAAACCCTACCCCTTTGCTGTTATCCGGATTTGACTCCTTCCTTTTCATTTTTTCCTGCAGTATCATCGTCACCACTGTCCAGTATCTGTCTTCTGCACTACACAAGAATTTCACAGACACAGACTTTGATTTTAAGGTATGTTCTCTAGGAGCTCCTGTCATGTCTCCTTTAAAGCTACAAGAGAGCCTAAACTAAGGCGGGGTGGGGGGGCTCATTTCCCCCCTTCTCCCCTGCCTATCCCTGATACTGCATGATGGAGCTGAGATGGGACCCTGTGTTTGCCAGTGCCCAGAGCAGGGAGTGGAGCCCAGGATGCCCTCTGTTGATGTATTGTATGGCACACAGCACAGGTATAACTTCAGGAACTGATTCAGCACTCTCGGCTTCTTCCAACACCAAGTCCTCCTAAATGGCACTGGCATTTAAAAAACAAAAATCTTCACCTGAAGTAATACAAAAAAAGTAATACAAAATCTGTGCTCGGTGACTATATTTTAAGTGCTTTCTCTGCAAGGCCAGGGGGAAAAAAAATGCAGTCTGTGTTTAGTTTGTCACATGTTTCATCTGTTCCTACTCTCTAGGTGTGGAATTCCTATTTTAGCCTGGCAGTCCTGTTCATAAATCAACCAAGCCTCCAGCTAGAAATTGTCACTCCCGCCAAGAGGAAGAAGATTCTAGACAAGTAAGACAGTTGTCTCCTAAACCCTTCATTCACGCCACAGCTCCAGATGTGGTTATAGTTCCATGAAAGACCTCCTTCATGGGGTCAGGGAACTAACTCTCATCAGGGAATCCTCCCCAAGGAGCAAGTGGAAGAATTCCAAACCCTAGACTTAGCCTTCTGCAAAGCGTGGAAGCAGGGCTCAAAGACCGATTGCATTGTGCTGAGTGCTCTATTCCAATAATAGGTGGAATGTGTATTCTCTTCCCCAGATACGGTGACATGCGTGTGATGATGGCTTACGAACTGTTCAGCATGTGGCAGAACCTGGGTAGGTTTCCACTATTTCCCCATTCTTCCTTTCTGTGTCTTATCCAGCCAAGTTATACAGGTCATGGAAATTATAGTTCTTTCCATGTCTATTAAGGAAATCAAATAACATTCATGCCAGATCTCTTACCTGTTTGTAGCCACACATACAGAGGCTGTAGCTAGGGTGGACCTGGCAAAAAGAGAAACAAAAAACAACGTCTCTGAGCATGTTCTATATTACTGCTTGTAATTAGGTGAGAGTGGGCAAGGAGGATTTTTCTAAGAAATACAGTCTAGACTTAGTTTCAAGAATATCCAGCCCTAATTCTTGAGAACCAAAGTCAGGAAAGACAAGAAAAAAGAGCTTTTTTTGTATGGTCTAATGATATTGGTTTTGTTTTGGGTCTTAGAGCACATTTCTGGGAACTGCTCTGTTAAGGGCATGGATTTTGCAGCTTATAATTTAACAGACAATTCTTGACAGAATATAGGAACAAAGTGCTACTTTAGCATCTGGAACAAGAAGTTTTGAATTTTTTATATTTGGGATTGTCTGGTGAAGCTAATGAATCCCTTTTAGAATGTTTTTTAAATGCACAAAATAAAAAATATAGGGTTGCAAAGGAAATCAACTATGTTTAAATGCACATGTGAACATGAATTTTTAAAAAGGTCACAGACCCCAAATTAAGAACCCCTAATGAGGAAGGGGCAGCTAGGTGGCTCAGTGGATTGAGAGCCAGTCTTAGGGATCAAATCTGGCCTCAGACATTTCCTAGCTGTGTGACCCTGGGCAAGTCACATAACACCCAATATCTAGCCTTTACCATTCTTCTGCCTTGGAACTGATACTTAGTGTTGATTCTAAGACAAAAGATAAGGGTTTTAAAAAAAACACCTTGGATGTAAAAAGCTTTGAAGAGCCAGTGAGGACACCTCTAGTTCTGAGATGAACTATGAATAGCTAGGAGTGATGTTCCTTCTAAGTTGCCAAAAGGTCAAAGCCAACAATTGGAAAACAAATGAATGAAAGAACTTTGCTAGCTTCATCTCCAAATGAAACTACACAGTTAGTTGTTAGGTTCTTAGGAAAGATATACAATGTTTATCTTATTTTTTAAAGCTTCATTTGGAATTTGTCTAGATTGTCCAAATATGTAATCTAGGTTTAAGATGATGAGAAATTAGATTCCACCTAGAAGAAATGTAGATAATTAATTTTTTCATCTGAATATATATTGAAATGTATATATCAAATGACTCTATGACCCTATTTTTATCAGGCCATCAATTTGGGTCACTGTCACCAAAATGCAGGATTGATGGATGCACGAAAAAAGAATTTTGTGGGCTATCTGGGCTTTCAGATCTCTCTAAGGTTGATTTAACTGTCACTTTTCATAAATTTGAGGCTTTCCTCCTGTCCGTGGTTCTAATTTCTATTCAATTTTCCCAAGTAGTACGTTCAGAAAAGGAATCTTTAGGTTGCCTTGATGGATGATGTTGTCATCATTTTTTCACTGTAAGATTGGGAGTGACCCATATGAGTACCAAAGAAGCTGTCATCCTGGTGACACATTACATCTGTTTTACCAAGCACAGTTTGCTTTCAGTGGAGCACATGGCCCCAACACCTCAGGTTGAGTTATCACAAAGCCGTCTTTTGTCACTTAGCTGCTGTAGTCACAAACCCAGTCCAGAGAAAAATTGGAATGAACAAGATTTAAAGGAGACAACTCCCCCCAAAAAGGGCTAATGTCTTATCTGTGTCAGGGTGAATGCTGCCAAGCAGAATATCCATCATTAATATTCTCATTTTCTCTCATCCAACTGAATTCCTATATGACAGAAATTATTTTACATTATCCCTCAAATTGGTTCTGAACCCTCAAGAACTTAAGATACCACTGGCATCACCAAGTCCCATCCCCACACTCTCTACAGTATCTTCAGCATCATGTTAGCCTCTGCTCATTGGATAAACTTTTAAAATATGGTGTTTATCAAATCTTATGGTGCATAGGTAATAACCTTAAAATTTTCATCTTGATGGCCCCTTCTGCCTTTCCCATTTTTCCTTAGACTGGGTTTGTGACTATAGCAGCTACGTGACAACAAGAAGGCTTTGGGGGCTATGCAGGGTTGACCTAAATGATGTCTTTTTTTTTTTCACTACAAAATGTGAACAAAAAGTAGTCACAAGTGAGTGTGTTTCTAGTTTTGAGTGTCCCAAGTGAGGGAAGCTTAAAGAGATGCTCATGTATTCTATTCCATAAAAGTGATGATGAAAAGTTGGAGCCTGCCCAGTCCAATGTCAGGCATTTGGAGGTAAAAGAAGAATAACGCTTCCATTTAATGAAGCAGAATCCAATAAGCACCACTTATTAGATGAAGAGGCTGTCTTTGGAATGGTTTTGGGTTCTTCATTTCTTGGCTTTACCTGAACAAAGAAAGAGTCGTTTCAACATTATTATTGAATAACAAGTATTAAAATAATTTTTCAGTTATTTTTGACAATAATGAGAATTAAGACAAAAGGCCACTGCAAATAATGCCTTTTCTACTCTTTGATTTGAGAATAGAGTAGATTTACCTTTGGGGTTCTCAGGGAATTCATAGAAACCACTTTTAGGTTTCTAGAAAAGGAGATAAAGTTCCTCTTGTTGATATATCCACCAGAATCACAATGAACTCTTTTTTTTTTATTTTTAACATTTATTAATAATCATTTTTAACATGATTACATGTTTCATGCTCCTATTTTCCCCTTCACCCCCCGCACTCCCCCCACCCATGGCCGACGCACTTTTCCACTGGTTTTGTCATGTGTCCTTGATCAAGACCAATTTCCCAATTGTTGGTGGTTGCATTGGTGTGGTAGTTTCGAGTCCACACCCTCAATCATGTCCGCCCCGACCCATGCATTCAAGCAGTTGCTTTTCTTATATGTTTCCTCTCTTGCAGTCCTTCCTCTGAATGTGGGTAGCATTCTTTACCATAAATCCCTCAGAATTGTCCTGGGTCATTGCATTGCTGCTGGTACAGAAGCCCATTACATTCAATTTTACCACAGTATATCAGTCTCTGTGTACAATGTTCTTTTGGCTCTGCTCCTTTCGCTCTGCATCAGATCCCGGAGGTCTCTCCAGTTCGCCTGGAACTTCTCCAGTTTATTATTCCTTTTAGCACAATAGTATTCCATCACCCGCATATACCACAGTTTGTTCAGCCATTCCCCAATTGAAGGACATACCCTCCTTTTCCAGTTTTTTGCCACCACAAAAAGCGCAGCTATAAATATTTTTGTACATGTCTGTTTATCTATGATCTCTTTGGGATACAAACCCAACAATGGTATGGCTGGGTCAAAGGGCAGGCATTCTTTTATAGCCCTTTGAGCATGATTCCAAATTGCCAGCCAGAATGGCTGGATCAGTTCACAACTCCACCAGCAATGCATTAATGTCCCAATTTTGCCACATCCCCTCCAACATTCATTACTCTCCCCTTCTTTCATTTTAGCCAATCTGCTAGGTGTGAGGTGATACCTCAGAGTTGTTTCGATTTGCATTTCTCTAATTATTAGAGA
>NW_025386670.1:0-6700 GCF_016433145.1 Gracilinanus agilis
ACTTGACCCCCATTGCCCACCTTTACCACTCTTCCACCTATGAGAAATACACCGAAGTACAAGGGTTTAAAAAAATAATAATAATTTAAATTTTAATTCCAATTAAATTAAAATGAGCAGAACCAAGAGAACATTGTACACAGAAAGTGAAACATTGTGGAATGATTTAAATTAAATTAGTTTTAATTTAATTTATTTATTTTGGGGGGTTTGGTTTTTAAAAATTGATATTTAATTAATTAATTTAATTTTAATTTAAATAAATTTTAAAATTTTAAATAAAAATGTTTAAATAAAATAAAAATTATATCTAAAAAAAAGTATGTATTCTGAAGATATGTGTACATATATCATCTTTTTTTTAAAAACCCTTATCTTCTGTCTTAAAATCAATATTGTATATTGGTTCCAAGACAGAAGAGCAGTAAAGGATAAGCAATGGGTGTTAAATAAACCTGTCCAGGGTTACCCAGCTAGGAGGTGTCTGAGGGCAGATTTGAACCCAGAATTTCCCATCTCTAGACCTCGCTCTCAATCCATTGAGCCAGCTAGCTGCCCATCCATATAGTTTAATAAGCAGAAAAAGCAGAGTGATCAATCCTTGATCTCTACTTAGAAATAAATCTATATGTCAAGCTGACCCAATGGAAAATGCTAATATCACCTTAAATTATATATGTCTAAGGCCAATCTCTGGAATGTTACCATCTAGCCAGGATTTGTAGGAAAAAGTAGGATTGGCAGAGTTTGTACCCACACTACTCACTTATGAGTCTAGAATAGAGAGCAGCTTCTAAATTGCTACTGCTGTAGGAGAAAAGCACATCTAATATATTTTAAGAAAAGGAAAGAACAGAATAATGTTCCTCAAAACCAGGGCAAGTTTGACCCCAGTGAAGCCTCTACTCTGAGGGCCTGTGTAAGAGTTTGCTTTTATGCTCTGTGTTTTGTGCTAATCTAAGCCAGTAGGTACTTCCAAGTATTTGTTTTGATCTATGTCTTTTACTTTGCTCTTATCAGCCAAAAGAAAAATATTGTATAAAGTAAATTTTTTTATATCTTCAGAAAATATAATATCTCTCTTTGCTCTCCAGAGATTCCAATGCTGGCCATATTGAGGATATGAGGGACGAAAGACAGATACAAATTGACTAGAGACTAAATTTTTGGCAAAGAAAAAATATTTAATTTCCTTGTAAATTTTAAAGTATAGTAGTTTTATATAATAGTTTGATGAGCTCATAAATCTAAAATGAACAGATTGAGATCATTTTTGAAACTGCAGCTTCAATTTTAGGAACTATTTTAATAATCCTGAGATTTTAGAGAGATTCAATAAGCTTCAAAAAGATGCTAAAGTAAGGAAATTAGAAAATAAAATAGTGCAGAAGAAATCCTGTGAGTTGAAATCATTCCATAACTTGGTTTATTATTTAGTTTGTTATTTTATATTGCTTTCTAATATTGAAGTTACACCCAGATCAAATTTCCTAACAGCACTAGGAGGGTGAAGGAAAGAAAGGGAGGGAGATACATTTAATCATATAACTTAGGAAAACACGTGTGGCAATCTGTTATAACATATACATGGTAAAAAAAATCATACATGTTGAAGTTATAGACCTAACTACTCATAGTGTCGGTTGTATTTTCGGTCAGCTAAATAATTTGTCTTTTAAAGACAAGATACATTTAAGAAACCATAATTAAAGAGAATTACAGGTTTACAGCAGGAAGGAAATCTGAGTTTTTTCTTTCTTTTTTTCTTTTTTTCTTTTTAAAAATTAAAAACCCTCACCTTCCGTCTAGGAATCAATACTATGTACTGATTCCAAGGCAGAAGAGTGGTAAGGGTTAGGCAATGTGGGTTAAGTGACTTGCCCAGGGTCACACAGCTGGGAAGTGTCTGAGGCCAGATTTGAACCTAGGCCCTCCCATCTCCAGGCCTGGCTGTCAACCCATTGAGTTATCCTAATTTTAGAACGCCTTTAGTTCTCAAAGGAATAAAAGTAAATAATATAGGAATTTATTTACCTTTTTGTTGCTTTTAATACCAATAAGCTCTGTTCTTAACCCAACATTGGGACTTACAAATTGAAGGTGATCCCAGAGAAAGAAAAGTTAAGACTGACTTTCCCCCTATTTTCTTTCAAATCTCTTGAAGGGTAAGGCTCTGGAGATTTGGAGAAAAAAAATGAAGAAACAGTTATACCTTAAGGGAAAGCTAGGTGGCTCAGGGGATAGAGAGACAAGAGGTCCTGGGTTCAAATTTGATCTTAGACACCTGATCCTGATGTGTGATACTGAATAAGTCACTTAGCCTCAATTGCCTAACCCTTACTGTTTTTCTGGTTTGGAACCAATTCTTAGGGTCATAGTAGATAGAAGATGGTAGATTCTAAAACAGAAGGTAAATGTTTGGAGGAAAAAAAGCTGTATTTTGAGCCCTTCAGAAAATGTAGTTTCCAGCAGACATTTTTAGTGCAATTCCTGTTAACTTTAGTTAATATGAAGTTATAATAAAAGCAAATATTTTAAGTAAAGAAGTTACTATGCTAAAAATCAAAAGATTAAAGACTTGACTTTTTCACATGAAATTTGGAAGAGTATATGCCACATAATTAAAAATATGAATTATATTTTAATTAGGAAAATCTAATTTTAAAAGATTCTGCCATGTAAAATCTTTCTAAGTTATGGCAAGAGTATTTTTAGAGAAGTCACTTCCCTGTCAGAGATTTTGGAATTCAACCAAAGTTGTGACCTGAATTTATAACTGTGTTTTCTTTTTTCTTTTCTTTTTTTTTTTTGTTTTTGTTTTGTTTAAACCCTTAACTTCTGTGCATTGTCTCATAGGTGGAAGTTTGGTAAGGGTGGGCAATGGGGGTCAAGTGACTTGCCCAGGGTCATACAGCTGGGAAGTGGCTGAGGCTGGATTTGAACCTAGGACGGACCTCCTGTCTCTAGGCCTGACTCTCAATCCACTGAGCTACCCAGCTACCCCTATAACTGTGTTTTGATAAAACTGCTTTGAAATGAACTCATTAAATGATTTGTAAGCCCATAAGAACCCAAATATGTGACAATAATATAATTACTTGACTCCATGCAATTAAAACATGTACTAATTTATATAGGAAAATGCAGAGGAGTAAAGATTGTTTGTAGTCAGTCAACAAAGGGATATGAGAAGAAAGAGTAAAAAGTTAAATGAAGGTTGGAGTTTCTTTACATTGCTTGAAAGTAAACAGTTTTTGAATTTTGAAAAAATAGATTTTAGAAACTGTCTGATCCCACTGAAATAAGAAATGATTTGAGGTTTTTTTTTTAGATAAATGCTTCTTTGAAAAATTATATCTGCCCTGTTAGAAAATAAAAGAATTGATCTGGTTGCTGAAACTAAAGATATAAAAGAATTCAATTGCACAGAACACTGCACTCTCCCATTTAAAGGTGCTTTTCCTAATTGGTGTAGGATGGTAACTATTTTGCTTGTTTATTTCATAAATTCAAGAAACTAAACATTTGAAAGTACTACAGGAAGTTCACTCCTAAAATTTCTCAAAGTAATCCTTGAGAATTAGGATGAGTGATTTTGTTCATAAAGATATTCCATTGAATTATTGTCAAATTGTCTCTTGTATCACAAAAAGCTCACTTCTTTTTCTTCTCTAAGACTTATTAGATCATAGATTAAAATTGAAAGAGCAACGATTAGTAATAAAATGTTTTATTTTAAATTAAGAAAAGAATAAATGACTTACTGTTGTCTGTGAGGTTCCTTAAGACTTCCTGGTACAGCTGGTTTACGAAAATTTTGCCAGCCTGTTTATATAACTGTGATAGTCTAAACTGGTGCAATTTAAGGAAATAGAGCCTTTCACAGTCAAAGCAGGAAATTATCTGAGTCTCCTCATTATTTTCTATGGTATCCATCCTTTAACATTTATATACCTAAGTCTAAATAATGTTACATCTAAAGTTTCCTTTTCTTCAGTATATACTGCCCTAACATGCTATCAATGAAGTGTTTATGTTTGAGAGAATCTTGTGGGGACTTTAATTTGATATACTTTTAATTCTGATTTCAGGCATAAGTGTCTAACCTCTCATGAGACCATCAGCTCATCATTCAGAGAAATGCCAGAGACTCACTGTGAGTGGCATCAGTGCATTCTTACTGAAGACACCTGTTTCTGGGAAACAGGTAGGGGAACAGTCTTAGGAAGCCTTCGGTAGGACTCTCTTGACTAAATTTCCTATACAAGATTCTTTCCCACCTGGATAACTTTGAGCGTGGCTAAGACATCTTGTCAGACAATCAGTTATTTATGACTCAGACCTGATATTAACTAGACCTAAAGGACAGTATTAATACTGTTGCATCCTTCTCTTTCTTCTCACATAGCAAAAGGGCAAGTATATAATAAATGACCATAAGTGATAAAACCTATGAACAGAATACAGTCAGAAGATAATTTTAAGCTGTCCTCTAGATTACAAATAATATAGACCATTAAGCTACAATATCCCTTTATTATTTAAAATATTACTGAGTCTGCTTCCAGGTATGATTACAAGGACATACTATGAAAGCCATGATTCATAATACCAGCAGTCCTATGACATCTGTGAACTACAGGTAGAATTCTGTCTCAAGGGAAAAGCTAAGGGAGCAACTCTTTGCTCCCTACTTTGATTTCCCTTGTATGAAATATTCCCACCTAGCTGTTTCTAAGCCCAACTACGGAATTTTTGTCACTACAATGACTTTTTCCTGGGACTGATATCAGACTAGAGACCATGTTCCATGTCCCTCTTTTTTCCTTTTATGGCAGCTTTCTATAATTATGAAAAGTGAAGTATAAACAAAAAAATTAAAACTAGACTAAGAGATCTAAGCTATTAAATCTATAATTATAGTTCTTTTCAACTTAGTAAATTAGTATTTGGGCTTGCTTTCTTCTGCCTATTGTTGATTATATATTTGTGAATAGGAAGGTCTTTCTAATATCTCAGAATGGTATGGAAATAATTAAGATTTATGATCTATCTTTTGTTAACCTTTAAGAAGCATCTAATTCTACTTTGGTCATTAAAGTGAAACTGAATAATTGGCTCAAAGTAAATAACTACAGTAAATAATCGGAGTGAAAACTTTTTTTGAGAAAGTAACAATATTAGAGGTTCATATGTGCCACAAATAATTGTTTACATTTTTTATTGTTATAAAAGCTTTGAACATGTTCTAATACTATGTTCTGATGATAAACTATACAAATTGGTATATATATATATATGTGCATATATATATATATATCAATTTTTAACTAAAAGGATTCATTCTAAAGTTTAGATCCTCGTAAGTTCTTTAGATTATCCTTTCAATCTTCTATTGGCAGTCTTTTTAAAAATTAATTACGGGGGCAGCTGGGTAGCTCAGTGGATTGAGAGCCAGGCCTAGAAACGGGAGGTCCTAGGTTCAAATCTGGCCTCAGACACTTCCCAGTTGTGTGACCCTGGGCAAGTCACTTGACCCCCATTGCCTACCCTTACCACTCTTCTGCCTTGGAGCCAATACACAGTATTGACTCCAAGACGGAAGGTAAGGGTTTAAAAAAAAAAAAAATTAGTTACCTCGTTCAGACAAAGATAAAGAGTAGCAAGAAGTATAGAAAATTCAAATTCTCTAATTGTATAGTCTTTATATTAATAAGATTAGAATCATAGGTTTTGAGTCAATCCTCACTTTATGATCCAACTATTGGCAAAGTTCTTCCTATATGACCTAACTATTGGCAAAGCAACATTTTACTATATTAAATTATATTAATTTTTAATTTATTAAATTAAATTTAATAATTTAATAAATTAAACATTAAAATGAATTAAATTAATTCTATTTTATAAGAAATTTTAGTAGAAAAAAAATGTTACCAATGACCTGGAGCAGAGAAAGTAGATTTAAAAAAAAAAAACTTACCTTCTGTCTTAAAATCAATATTAAGTATTGGTTCCAAGGAAAAAGAATGGAAAGGGCTAGGCAATTGGAATTAAGTAATTTGCTTGGGGTCATATAGCTAGGAAGGGTCAGATACCAGATTTGAACCCAGGACCTCCCATCTTTAGACCTTGTTCTCTGGCCCCTGAGCCACCTAGCTGCCCCTAGAGGAAGCAAATTTGCCAGAGAAATTGCTCTTTAAGCTTGTTTGTTCTAAAAGGCTTAAAAGGGGAGATTTCCAAAATACCAGATGACAACAATAGATATCCTCAGAAGCCAGACGGCAGCATGAGAATCAGAGTCCCAAAATATGATGGACTAAACAGTAGGAAGTTGGGTTTCCTATGTGTGAAGTAAAATGCCTCCATTCTGAGGTGTCCCAACAAAGGGACATAGGTGTCACAGAGTAAAGTCATATCTAAAAGCCTCCTGGCATCAGTGTGAGTGTCAATATGGGAGAGACAGTGCAACGTGGCATATTGAGTTTTAAAAACTAAGGCAGGAAGCCAGGTGGGTCTCTTGGCTTCTATACCTGCCATGGGGCTGGCATTTTTCTCTCGGAGCTGCTTCCTTATCTCATCATGCCATCTCTGGCAAGTGGTGGCACCACCTGAGCCAGCTAAATGAAGTATCAATTCTAGTAAGGCTGAAATTTCTCTCTCTCTCTCTCTCTCTCTCTCTCTCTCTCTCTCTCTCTCT
>NW_025386671.1:0-7130 GCF_016433145.1 Gracilinanus agilis
CCCATATCAGAAAAAGAAATTGAACAAGCCATCAAAGAACTCCCTAAGAAAAAATCGCCAGGGCCTGATGGATTCACAAGTGAATTCTATCAGACATTCAAAGAGCAACTAATCCCAATACTATACAAATTATTTGATATGATAAGCAAAGAAGGAGTCCTACCAAATTCCTTTTATGACACAAATATGGTACTGATTCCAAAGCCAGGGAGACCAAAAACAGAGAAAGAAAACTACAGACCAATCTCCCTAATGAACATAGATGCAAAAATCTTAAATAGAATACTAGCAAAGAGACTCCAGCAAGTAATTAAGAAAATCATTCACCACGATCAGGTGGGATTTATACCAGGAATGCAAGGTTGGTTCAACATTAGGAAAACCATCCACATAATTGACCATATCAACAGTCTAACAAACAAAAATCACATGATTATCTCAATAGATGCTGAAAAAGCCTTTGACAAAATACAGCATCCATTCCTATTGAAAACACTGAAAAGTATAGGAATAGAAGGACCTTTCCTAAAAATATATATGTCCCTACCTTCAACCTTCCTCATTGTAAATAAACTTCCATAAAAGCCATCCTGACTTGGGTCTATTAATTTGGAATCATGTTGATCCAATTCCTGGTGACCATACCTTAAATATCTAGTTTCCCCTGTGTGATGTAAGCATCACTGAACATGAATTGAAGTAACCTATTTACAAAAAAAACAACAACAACAACAAAAAAAAACCAGAATTATAATATGAAGGTTGAGATTTTTTGTTTTTGTTTTTGTTTGTTTGTTTGTTTGCTTTTTTACACAGGAAATTAACACCCACAGCAGAGAACCTTTTGGGAATAGCCAAATTTGAAAAAATCCAGATGACTACTCTGACTGAAGTCATCAAAGTCCATGATTTAGAGAAAAGCCAAAAGAACAGTTCACATGACAGAACAATCCCTGAAGGTGACAAGCCTCCCTAAGACTGATCAATCTTAACTATTGTAATGATATTTTGCAAATCAATATGGAAAGCAAAATGATGGACAGTTATCTGATTAGAACATGGAATGGACTGAGCATGGCAGGGGCTGGCTTGTGCCAAATCAGTTGATGCTCAAGTATAAAAGGAAGGATTTGAACTGAAACAGGGTCTCAATCTGAGATATTCAGGGTAATGGGAGGTTTGTGGTGGTGGTGAGGGTAGGCTTTAGGTCAACTTGAATTACCAGCAAACTCCACTGACCAATCTCACAGTCCCCGATCCTGTGATACCTTTATACTGAGTACCCGGTCCCTGATTCATGCTCCAAGAAGAAACAACAAAATCCTTCAGCAAATAACCTAATTTGGGTGAACCAGTCTGACCCTGCCAGGCTGGCAACTGGCAATTATCAATCGACAACTGATAATCCTGATTACCTTTGATTCAAGTACCATCTTTGTCAGCATTAGCTTAGATCAAAAACTTCTTGTTTCCCTTCTTCCCAGTTATTTACCCTGCTCCCCTCCACCAAACACTTATTTTTTAAATTTAAATATTTTATTTTATTTAGAAAAATTTTCCATAGTTACATGTTTTTACTTTCCCCTTCCCCGCCCCTTGACTCCCCCACACATAGCCTACACACATTTCCACTGGTTTTAACATGTGTCATCAATCAAGACCTATTTCCACATTATTGATAATTGCATTGGTGTGGTTGTTTTGAGTCTACATCCCCAATCATGTCCATATCAACCCATTTGTTCAAGCGGTTGTTTTTCTTCTGTTTCCACTCCTGTAGTTCTTCCTCTGAATGTGGGTAGCATTCTTTTCCCTCAGAATTGTCCTGGGTCATTGCATTGCTGCTAGTACAGAAGTCCATTACATTCCATTTTACCACAGTGTATCAGTCTCTATGTACAATGTTCTTTTGGCTCTGCTCCTTTCACTCTGCATCAATTCCTGGAGGTCTTTCCAGTTCACATGGAATTCCTCCAGTTTATTATTCCTTTGAGCACAATAGTATTCCATCACCAGCATAACCAAACACTTATTGAAGATTTGATTAGGAAGAAAAAATACATACCAGACTCTCATATATTACCCCATAACAGAACATAATCCTTATCAGCAAAATAGCATGGACACTTAGGAATTAAACAAATTTGACTTGTAAGTAAAGGAGAAGTCAATATTTACTTGGCTTATGGAACAAAGAATTGGATGCTAACAGAATCAAGCCTAATAAGTGTAGCTCTCTTAAACTGTGATAGGTGATGCTTGTCATAAAGGAAAAAAGTCTCCATGAAATCTATAGCAAGCCTAGAAATCCAACTAAGGTTATGCAAAAAGCTCAGAGGAAATGCCTTGTCAGGGAGGCAGTCTTAGTAATCCTAGGATTGGACCACTTGGTTTGAGGCAAAAAATTCCCCAAGCAAAAGTCATCTTAGCCCCTATGCTAAAGTCATGGAGAAATGTCTGCCTATGACAAAACACTAAGGACAGCACATACTACATATTCTGAGACACACTCTGAAAAAAGGCCCTAGTAAAAAATGAAATTTCAAAAGCTCCATTTCCAAAAAAATAGAATTGGAATTTAGTTTTCTAGCCTTACACAACCATACAAATCATACACTCACTTACCTTGCCTTCTCTTGTTTAATTTAGATAAAAAAGGAACAGATATAGTCCCCAGTAGTGAGAGTGGACCCCAATAAAACCAGAGCCATCAGCTAGTTAGAGTCAGACATGTAGCTTCCTCATCACCACCCCAGCATGAGGACTTAATCCAACCCCTTCACAAATACTGTATGTCCTGCCAAGAAAATGACTGATGCAGGAGTTCTCTGAGAAGAACTAACAGTATTCTATACAAAACTGGGTCATACATTGGCATATTGAATTGACATGTGTAATTAACAAGTGGATCACAGGGGTCTTAAGCTGGTCGTAAGGCTAGCAGGATGTTGGTGCTGGTTGTAAGGATGGAGTGATCCGTACCCAGGCTGGGCTTGAGACTTGTTTGTTAATGTAACAACGATCCAACCCAGGCAACAGAGTGTCCAAAGAAATCTCACTGCTTGCCACCAGTCACCTTTACGATATCAGGTAACTGGTCCCTTCCCTGCTGAGGAAGCAGCTCCCTATTGGTGTATCAAAGGTTTACAGGAAGTGGATGTTGAACTTCCTGCCCCTCAGCAATGGAGTTTGTTCCTGCCCCAACTGCTTAGAACCCTTCCTGTTGCTTGCTCTCCTTGGCCTTAGATGGTAGGCAAATAACCACAGAATTCTCTGGTGAAGGCTAAGGGGTTTATTGATAACTGAGTAAGGGAACAAGACAAATGAAAGAGGGTCAGGAAATACTGTAATCTGATGGTGAAAGATATCTGACTAAAGTTGGTAGAGATCCTGTTTGGATGGTCTTTGCTGACCCAGGGCAGGCAGCCCTGTGTCAGAGTGATGCAGTCACTGGTTGATAAATAAAGTTGTTCTTGGACTAAATCTTGCCAGTGATGATAATTATATTATTGAGTTGCTCTAGAAGATTAGGTCTTAAAACCCTATACTACTCTAAGGCCTAAGCTACCCACGTTCCACACACCAGCCACCCAGGCCTAGGGAGGTGGGGTAAGGGGTGAGTGATTAGGGCAAAGTCAGGAAAAAACAGAACCCAGCCCTGGGTCTCCAGGGCTTTTTATACCCTTGGTCCCTCTGGCAGCTGAAGTCTGTCCTGTGGCTCATGCCACCTTCAACATTCCATCCAGGGCACTGACAGGTTTGCCCTAAGCCAACATGGCAAGGTTAAAATCCTATATTACACATGTTATCTGTGATTTATTATCCTACAGAAAACTCTGTTCAGAACCACTGAGGTAATCTAAATTCATTGTCTCCATCTTGTGAATCATTACTAACCACTGTCCCTGCAAAAGGCTTACCTAATTCTTTAGCCTACATCATTTCCCGTATAAAGTATGTACCCAAAATCATTAAACTTTGTCACTGCCCAGCAAGAAGATTGTCTGTGTGTCTGTGTGTCGGTCTTGCAGTTTGGCACTCCTGTAATCCCAGAATCCATTTTCTCATTCCGGTTCATTGACCCACATAGTTTGTTGAGCAATACTCGTCAAGTTTAAGTCTACCAGAGCCAACTAACCATCTATGAAGTGAAGAGGTCTTAGCAAAGGTCCTGGAAACAGTAAGTGCTATTGATACATCTAGCCTAGATTCAGTGCTTAGCTGTTTTTATCAAGCCTGAAGTGGATGTAACATCTGGAGTGCAACTCACTTCATAACTATTAGAAATTTGCATATAACACAATAGGAAAAGGCAGCTGAAACACCACTAATGACAAAATGCTTGTTTGTTAATCAAAAGGCAACAGAGCATGTCAAAAGAAAATTAAATGCTTGATAACTTAGAATCACAAAATATTAGAGCTGGAAGGGAATTTGGATTTCATCTAGTCCAACTTTTTCACTCAACAAATGAGAAAGCTAAGGCCTAGAGAAGTGAAGTCATTTGTAGAAGGAAAAATCAGTGGTAAGGCAGAGACTAGAACCCAGGTATCTCAACTCCAAGCCCAGAGCTTTCTACAGTGCCATCAAAGGACACTCATTGGGGTATAGAATATTAACTAAATATATACATGCATATATTTATTGTAGTATAGAAATTATTAATAAGGAAAACAAGAGGTAGAAAGTATTGGTTAAAAGAATAGGAATATATTGGCATTTCTAAAGCAGGTTCTAGTTTTTGACCAAATAAGTGTTTCTCACTTTAAGGTACATTATTTGAGAAAAACTCAGTATTATATCAAATATAAATTAAAGGGTGATTACTTTCTTTAATAAAGGATTCTTTAGGAAATAGTTAATTATAATAAGAATAGTTAATAAGTGAATGGATTTTAAGGTTTATAATGCATTACCTTCTTTGATCCTCACAGCAGCCTTGGGAGGCCAATAATTCAGTTATCATAGAGATTAAGTAACTTGCATTGGTTCCACAGTTAATATCATAGGCAGGATTCTAACCCAGATCTCTCCTGGTTCTAACTCCAGCTGATCCTGACACAGAAAATAACTACGAAGTAGTAAATAATCACAGGATTCCCAGAAAGGTCTCATGGTATGAGACAATAATGAGACAATTTGATATTTTCTTTCATATTGTTAAATGTATGATTTATTCATTCTCAAGAATACTTTGCATCTTCCTAAATGCTTAGAATTGTAATCTGCACTTAGTAGACACTTAATAATTGTTGGGTAAATTCAGTTAGCAGGCTTTGCTTATTAAAAACTAAAAGGAAAGGAAGGAGTTAATACCAAGCCTCTGCCCTTTCATTTCCTTTCAGTCTAGGGAAGTGAGGAGACTCTTTGGCTGCAATTTGTAGAAAGGAGTTGGGTTAATAGGTATCCAAAGCATTTTGTATCAGGAGCAGGTAATTACTCAAGGATATTTCTATTTAAGGGAATATTAGAACAGAGAAAACCTTGGGAAAATCTGGCTGAGAGAATTAATGGAGGAGAGAAAATTGAAAAAAACAAAGACTTGTTTTGCATTAGTATTCTATGAAGAAGAGAATATTATCTGTGATGGAAAGCAGACTAATAGGGATGAGTTTTTAAGTAAAATCTTTTTTATTTTAACCTGAGACTAGGCATAAAATTCAGATTAAGAGAAATCTAAGTGAAAGCTGGATTGAGTTGGGCAAAAGAATTATCTTATTGAGGTTATATAATATTTCTGGTTTATTTTGCAATATGTCTTTTAATTATACTAATTGCTTTTCTTAGCAACCAGCTTTCTCACACAGTAAGCTTTCTTTTTATTTTGAACAAGATAACATTCTTAGGTGTTCTAAGTAAATCCCTTTCACCTCTTCCTATGTATCCCGCATTGGGTCTGTACTTCAGACTGAGTCTTCCAGAGGCTGAAAATAAATACACTCACTTTTCAGAAGTCCTTTCAACTCCAGATGGGCTTCCAGCTAGCTAGGCCTGAGCCCAGCAAATTGGCTGGAGTTTTGATATGTTTAAACTAGAGAAAATCTGAGACAAGCCAATTTGTTGGACTCAAGCCTAGTTAGCTGGAAGCATAAATGGAGTTGAAAGGACCTCTGAAAAGTGAGTGTATTTATTCTCAGTCTCTGGAAGACTCAGTCTGAGGTAGAGACCCAACATGGGATTCATAGGAAGAGGTGAAAGGGATTTATTCACTCAGAACCAGCTAAGAATTTTATCCAGTGATTTTCCTTTGAGGAGGAGCACAATTTAGCTAGCTCTTACCAGGGAAGATTTATATCCACAGTGCACATAGTAAATAATTAATACTTTATTTTATTTTGTTTTATTTTGCTCAACCCTTTTGTGCTTAGAATATGCATAGACTTTGGCTTAGGCTATGACCAAATTAAAGAAAGAACTGGAGAGCAAAGAGTTCTTCTGGGCAGATGCAGCTGTCACCTCCGAGCTGCAGGGAAAGGTTACAGACATACAAAGTATGGAGAGGTAGACAACAGAATGGCAGAGCAGTGCACTGCCTAGCCTCCTCTGGAGCAGCTATGTGGAAGGACCAAGAAATCACAGAAGCCCTAGACCACTGTCCAGGTAGCTGAAGGAAGTTACCAGTTAGATAGCACCTTTATGTACCTTGGAGCCAGATTTTTGCAGGGAGTAGTTTTCCCCACCAACAGGGGAGTCTGTGGCAGATTATAACTATTTGTGTTTCACAGAGTGGGGCTAAGAATGTCTTCACTGTATGATTTTTCTCTGTAATTTACTCTTGTGTTTTATTCCAATTAAATATTTTGATTCCAGCTCCAAATCTCATCTGTTGATACAGAAGGTAAGAGTACCTAGAGGCAGGAATAATATTTTGAACCCTGAAACTGAACCTGAATAGTGTTATGTTTCTAGTGAGAATGGGTTACATCTTGGTATCTTATATCTATATGTTTTAAAGGAATGAAAGTGAGTGTATGCCATATCTCACTGAGGGATGATCCTTTCTCCACCTGCTTGGATATGTATCTTCTTATTTTGGAGGTTCAGAAAATGTTTTGTTAGTGTGAGCTGTAAATTAGAAAAACTGTAACCCTTTGCTAGTTCACCCTACAAGGATGAGAATAAAATAATAA
>NW_025386672.1:0-3621 GCF_016433145.1 Gracilinanus agilis
AGAGAGAGAGAGAGAGAGAGAGAGAGAGAGAGAGAGAGAGAGGAGAGAGAGAGAGAGCAAGTAGAAGAGCATCCCCTGCTCTCTATTTGGTATTTAAAAATAGAAAGAAAAAAGCCTAGTTTGAATTTGAAATAATGCTGGGCTGCTTTGTGAATGCTCTTACAGCATATCTCCTTCCAAACAAATTGGGCTGAGTGTACAAAGCCCTCTTTCTTGTGTGCTCACCAACCTGTTTTTAATGGCTCGTGTGGCACTGGTTTTGCCCCTAAGCAGTAATGAACCACTCTACAAGCCACCACATGCAAAGCAGACATGAATCTCCCAGGGAAGAAAATGCTCTAACATGAATCGGTTTTAATCCAAAGTAACTAAACTACTACTACCACGTGCTTTTTGGGTAGAAATGTCATAGGTAAAAATGTCTCATCAGTTTCCCTTTGCTGGCCCATCATCTCTGGTTGTGGAAACAGGTTGGCTTGCACCAGAAAGGAGAGCCCCACGTAATCCTACTCACTGCCCAGGAGCATACCTTAAGTGGTGCCCAGGCTCCATCCAGGCAAGACAAAGCGATGATTGATGGATTGCATGGGAACCTGGCTGCTGCCTCAGACCCAATTCCCAAAAGCTTTGAGTGAAGGAGATGCCTTGCAGTCTGTTTGATCCTATCTTTGAGATCTTGGGTGGGGGAGGAGGTGTGGAAATCTGAGGAACTCTTGTACAATTTTTCCTTTCGTTCTTATTTAACTACAGAGCAAGTGAGCTTATGTACACCAATTAGTGCTCGAAGTGCTGGCCAGTCTTACTGAACTAGAGTAATTTTTTTAAAACCCTTACCTTCCATCCTTACAATAACTCTAAGACAGAAGGGCAAAGGCTAGGCAATGGGGATTATGTGATTTGCTCATGGGCACAGAATTGGGAAGTGTCTGAGGCCAGATCTGAACCCAGGTCCTGGCTTTCTATCTACTGAGCCCACCTACCTGCCCCTGATCCAGATTAATTTTTAAGCACGCAGTCCCCAGAACTGCACATATTAGACAGAAATATAGTATAGTGCAAACATCACCCTTTTCCTAATACCTATGAGCATCCTTGAGCAAGTCCCTTAACCTCCCTAAGCCTCAATTTCCTTCTTATATAATGAAGGGGTTGGGCTAGATGGCTTCTGAGGTCCCTTCTAGCTCTAGGTCTAACTAAGATCCTATAATTCTATAACTTGAGCCCAAATCCCACCTGCCATGCTTCTTGTCTGTGTGATCTTGCGTAAGTCTTTCTAATCTTGCTGACCTTCTGTTTTCTTATCATCAAAAAATGAAAACCATCTACATGGCCCCTGTGATCCCTTTCATAACTAGATCTGAATTGATGGACGCTTTGCAGAGTGCCCCAAAAGGGACTTATTGTGTCACCAGTATGGAGAAAGAAGTAGTCCATTGGGAACACAGCTCGATTTTGAATCACAGGATCTGGGTTTTCAGGCCAAGCCTGTTGCTTACCTTTGTGACGTTGGGCAAGTGACTTAATTTCTCTGAGTCTCTTACTTTTCTCATCTGGAAAAATGGAGGGGTGAGATTAAATGACCTTCAAGGTTCATTTCTTCCAACTCTAAATCTCTGATCCTGTGAGGATTGAAACAGCCAAGAAGCTGAGTATGTGTGTGCTTGTTCAAACAGCAAGAATGTACTTTTTGGAGGCACCGGACTACCTTATGTGCCTTCATGGCCACAAGGCTTTCAGGGTGCTCACTGTGCAAGGATGTAATTGCTTTTTGCACATTGAAGCTAACTACTGAGATAGGATCTCTTCTGTCTAATGGAATGCAAAACTGTTTTCAGAAAAGGGTTTGTTTTTTTTTATTGAGCAATATTGCAACAGATTTAATTAAACTTAATTAGAGAAATGTTGAGGCTCCACAAAAGAAAACTAGAAATTATAATCATATTTTGGTGCCCACACTTATGGACCATTGTCAGTGGGGTTTAAATACCCCCCTTGCTCGCCCCTCCAATACCAAATTGCAGGTATTCGGGGTTTTAGGGCAGTTTTCTGTTCTTAGAATCTTTGACTGATTATGGGTTGCTTTCAGAAAAGGTCCCAGTTCTGAAGGCCCTGAAGGTCTTGGGAATTCTGGCATGTGTCCATATTTCCACCCACTGTCTCAAAGGAATCCCTGGGTGTGACTTAGTGGTATCATGTCCAAGATCATGTCCAAGATCATGTCAGAAATTCATTCCATAACTCATTCCTTTCTATTTTCACAAAAGGTCCCCAAACTAGTGGCTACTATTTCACAAAAAATCCTATTCTCAGCCACATTTCTAGGGAAATGAAGTCTTAGACCACAGCTAGAAGACTACCGTGTGGGGTCTGTTCAATTCAGGAAATGTTTATTAAGCTATACTATGGATGATAAACTCTACTGGAATCAGCCTTGGGATTTTGTTGGGACATGATAAGAAGCAAAGTCTAATTCTATGAATTTTTTGCATAAAATGATTAAACCTATAGACGCTTATCACGGATACCGTAGTTAAGCTCCATTGGTCTCCACTTGGGAAGTAGAATCAGTAGAAGGAGGAAGGGTAGATTCAGGGTGTCTGAGCCAACTTCTAAACCATATAGGCTGAAAGAAACCGTTTGATGTGCAAGGCAAGAGATCAGTAATGAATTCAGAGTAGGATAGTTGAGCATCAAATGCTATCATGGTACCTTTGTGCATCATGCATTCATAGGAACCTTTATTAGCTTTCCTGGGCTCTTTCATTCAGATATTACTGCTCATAGGAGTAGTAAGAAAGGTTCATAAGAACTTATATTTAGAGCTAGAAGGGACTTAGGTAACACAGTGGTTGGACTATTAGGTACAGAGTCAGGAAGACCTGAATTCAAATCTAGCCTCAGATACTTACTACATGTGTAAGTTGGGGCAAGCCACCCAACATTTGTTTGCTTCAATTTCCTCAACTGTAAAATGGGGATAATAGCAGGATCTACCTTGTAGGGTTACAAATATTTGTAAAAAAAGCACTTGACATAGTGCCTGTCCCCATAGTAGGTATTATTCCCTTTCCCTTCATTTCAGTCCAACCCCCTCAATTCATAGATGAGGAAATTGAAGCCTTGCCCCAAATCACACAATTGGTAAGTAGAGGATCTAGAGTTTGAACCTATATCATCTGACTTCAAATTCCATATTATAATGGAAGTTAGAATGAATTTTTATCTGAAGCTGTGATTGAACTATTAAAAAAAATAACTGGGTTCTTCGCAACTTCTTCAGCAGGCAAAAACATCTTCAAGTAGGACTTTTTAACTTGGAGTCCATGGATACAAAATTCTATCCTCATATTCTTTAACCTCTAATTGAAATGAAATACTTCCTTCCATTATTTGAATCCACTATGCTGAGAAGTTCATAGGATTCACTAGATGGCCATAAAATGGTTAAGAATCCCTTAGAATTTCTCCATCCGAAAGGCACTCTGATTGTCCTCTCAGAGGCTTCCTAATCTTTTCCTCTGTTGTTTTCTGAGAATAGTGTGTGTGTGTGTGTGTGTGTGTGTGTGTGTGTGTGTGTGTGTGTGTGTGAGAGAGAGAGAGAGAGAGAGAGAGAGAGAGAGA
>NW_025386673.1:0-4279 GCF_016433145.1 Gracilinanus agilis
AAACTATATACTATAAACAAATTATAATATTTAATATACATGAATAAATTATAACTAATTTCTTCAAACAAAATCATTAAAAATAATAATAATAATAATGTACAATAATCTTTAGTTTGCCCCTAACCCCAAATTAAATAAACAAATCAATATATACATTAAAACTTATTCTATTTTCCACTTCCCTTTAATCTGTTGTTGTTTTTTTTATTATCACAATGTTCAGCAGTATAAATGCCACCCTAAAAGAAACCTTTGCAGTTTTTGCCCAATTAGAAACTTATAGAGTTCCTGATTACCTCCTTGTTTCTATGTGGCTTGTAGGTTTCTTTTTATTCTTGGTTGGATGGTCACAAATGAGGAGAAAGCAAGCCAATATGCAAGTTCAAAAGAACCATATAGTGTATCACTTATAAGCTAAAATGACAGAAGAGGGTTCTTCCCAAAACAGGCCTGATTTTTGCACACCTGTTTCCTCTAACATAGGAATACCAGGTCCCTCTACTATATCTCAGGTACAGAAACTCTTTTCTCGCACTCTAAACCAATTTGCTCATGCTCTGCAAATTCTGGCTAACATGGCCTACCCACAGTCAGTAAATGATTCCTGTGCAGGCCTTTTTCCATTACAAGAAGTGTCCACGATAGCACCCGATGAGGATGTGGTCACATTGAAACAATATAAGCCTTTCATGAGCCAGGACATAAAAAATTTCAAAGAAAATGTCCTGTCCTTCACGGAAGAACCTTTAACAGTAATAAAAACATTTGAAGATATTTTCTATGATTATGAGCGCATGTATAAAGACACAGAAAAATTGCTCCGGACTTTCCTAATGGAACGGGAGGGGACTAAAATTCTCTCCCATACTAACAAACACCGAGGACGTAATGCAGTACACTGGTCATCTGAAGATCCTAACTGGCAGTATAATAATCTCAAAGACTACTCAGACTTACGTCTTGCTAGGGGTGCCCTTCTAAGAACAATGCGAGCATATGCTGAGAAACCTCAGGCTTGGCCCAAATTTAAAAGCATTACACAATATGATGATGAGACACCCTCCCAATTCATGGACAGGCTCATTGAAATGGGAAATAGATACATGGAACTTGACCTTTCTGTTGAAAAAGATGTAAGGCAGGTTCCGGGTTAAGATGGAGGCAGAGTAAGAAGCAGCTCTTAACCTCTCCTGACCAAAACACACAAAACTCCTCAAGGGGACATAAAAACAAGTCCAGACGAACGGAGGAACCCCACAACAGGGCACAGCGTGGAAGGTATGTGGAATCGAGGCATTTCCATGCTATAAAGGGGTGAAAGAGCTCTCACTAAATCGTGGGCCGAGCAACCACCCCACCCCCACCCCCTCCACACACAATACCTATATTGCCAAAGCCAGCTAAAAAGAAATAGAGCAAGTTTAGGGCACCCATCGAGTCATTGGCAGCTCCGGGGCCTGTTCCTGAGAGCAGCAAGATTTAGGACCCCAAAAAGCTAAAGAAAACACACAAACTCTGAGCATGGGAGCAGAACACAGGTTCAGAGCTCAGTCGCAGGCGGAGGCGTGGGTGGAGGCAGACACAGCCACGAGCTAAAGCTCTGAAAACCTGAGTAAGGAACCAGTGCAGACGGGTATACGGCTGTGGAAGCAGCGCCCTGAGACTTATAAAGAAACCTCCGGCAGACAATCAAGCAAGGGGGTCTACCAGGGGCCTTGACCGCAGACTGACCCTGAGCGCGAGGATAAACCTGAGAAGCTACTGGGCTAACGATGGCTACCCAGTCTCAGGAAGTTCAGAAGAGAAAGATTAACAACAAGAAAAAGAAGTCTTTAACACTCGACAACTTTTACACAGAGAAAATCCAGACAACCAAGCAAAGAGAGGAGGAGAACAAACAAGCATCCGGACCCTCCTCAAATAAGGAAAACTCCTCACAAGCTATGGAAGAGTTCAAAACTGAGATTCTGAGGAAAATGGAAGAGATCTGGCAAGAAAATAACTGTTTAAAATGTAGAATCTTGCAATTGGAGAGTGAGGCTCAGAAACCAAATGAACTCTTAAGCAAATTGAACACCAGAAATGACCGGATTGAAAAAGAATACTAGAAGATTATGGCTGAAAACCAGAAGATTATAGCCAAAAATCAAAAGATCATAGCCGAAAACCGAAACATTATAGCCGAAAATCGAAAGATTATAGCCGAAAATCAATCCCTAAAGGCTAGAATTGAGCATGTAGAAGCTAATGATCTCTCAAGACAACAAGAACAAATAAAACAAAGTCAAAAGACTGAAAAAATAGAAGGAAACATGAAATATCTCAATGAGAGAGAGACAGACCAAGAAAACCGGTATAGAAGAGACAATTTGAGAATAATTGGTCTTCCAGAAAAACCAGAAATTAATAGAAACCTGGACTCCATACTAACAGAAATAATTCAGCAAAATTGCACTGAAGTCCTACAACAAGAGGGAAATATAGACATTGAATGGATTCATAGAACACCTGCAACATTCAATCAAGAAAAGAAAACACCCAGAAATATAAGTGGCAAATTCAAGAGTTTACAAGCAAAAGAAAAAATCTTACAAGAAGCCACAAAGAAACAATTCAAATATCAAGGAGCACCAATCAGGATCACACAGGATCTGGCAGCCTCCACTCTAAAAGATCACAAGGCTTGGAATACGATATTCAGAAAGGCAAGAGAGCTGGGCCTGCAACCACGGATCAACTACCCATCACAATTGACTATATATTTCCAGGGGAAAGTATGGGCATTCAACAAAATTGAAGAATTCCAGGTATTTGCACAGAAAAGACCAGGACTAAATGGAAAGTTTGATATCCAACCACAAAAATCGAGAGAAACATGAAAAGGTAAATAAGATACAGAGGGGAAAGAAAGAAAACTTATAATTTTTAGATTTGCCTTTTTAAGGGCCTCAGTGAGATCTAATTATCTGTATTCCTATGTAGAGAAATGTTATGTATAATTCTCTGTAGTGAACTCTATTCACTATTATAATACTCACTATTATAGTAATCAGAAGAATAATTCACAGGGTGAGGGTGGAACACTAAATAATCTAAGATGACATGGGGGATGGGAAAGAGGGGGTGAATAGTAGGGGACACCAAGAGAAACTTGAGTGAATAAGAAAATAGGATATTCTATTACACACAAAGAGGGAATGGGAGGGAGAGGGGACAAATATTATTATAAGAAGGAGAGGAAGAGAGCATTAAGAGGTAATAATCAAACCTTACTCTTAGTGTAATCAACCCAGAGAGGGAAGAGTAGCTATAATATCCATTGGGACATAAAACTCTTATCTAACCCTTCTGAGCAAGTTAGAAGGGATAAACCAAGGGGAGCAGGGTAGTGGGGAGGTCAAAAAAAGGGAGGGGAGAAGAGGGAGGGAATTCATAAGGCCTTTAAAAACAAAAAGAGGGGGAAAAATAAGGGAAGGGGTAGAAAGGGAAGTTAATCAAGGGAGGGGATAAGGGATAGCGGCTTAATAGCAAACCACTGATTTAAAAGAAAAAAGTATAAGGAAAAAGGGGGTAGGAAGAGGGGAGGATTCGAAAATGTCAGCAAATGCACAAGTGATGATTATAAATCTGAATGTGAATGGGATGAACTCGCTCATAAAATGGAAGCAAATAGCAGAGTGGATTAGAAACCAAAATCCCACCATATGTTGTCTACAAGAAACACATATGAGGCGGGTGGACATACACAAGTTTAAGGTTCTGGGTTTGAGCAAAATCTTTTGGGTGTCAAATGAGAAAAAGAAGGTAGGAGTGGCTATTATGATTTCTGACAAAGCCAAAGTAAAAATAGATATGATTAAAAAAGACAGGGAAGGTCATTACATCCTGATTAAAGGCAGTATAAACAATGAGCTTTTTTTTTTTTTTTTTTTTTTTTTTTTTTTTGGCATAGCACCCAAATTCATAAAGGAGAAACTGGCAGAGCTCAAGAAGGAAATAGAGAGTAAAACCATACTAGTGGGAGATCTGAATATTCCTCTGTCAGATCTAGATAAATGAAACCGAAAAATAAATAAGAAAGAGGTAAGAGAGGTGAATGAAGTCCTAGAAAAATTAGATTTAATTGATATGTGGAGAAAAATAACTAAGGACAAAAAGGAATACACCTTCTTTTCAGCTGCACATGGCACATTCACAAAGATTGACCATGTTATAGGGCATAGAATCATTGCAAACAAATGCAAAAGAGCAGAAATAATAAATGTAACCTTCTGAG
>NW_025386674.1:0-4941 GCF_016433145.1 Gracilinanus agilis
GAAAGAAAGAAAGAAAGAAAGAAAGAAAGAAAGAAAGAAAGAAAGGAAGGAAGGAAGGAAGGAAGGAAGGAAGGAAGGAAGGAAGGAAGGAAGGAAGGAAGGAAGAAGGCAATTGCCTAATAGAGGCTGACATTTGACATGGGTTCTAAGGCTTAAACATGACCAATGGAAAGCTATCATCCATTTTGACAAGGTTCTGCCCTCCACATCCTATTTTTGTCTTATTATTAGGAGAGTTAATTCCTTTCATAAACCTCCCTCCCACTGGTGAAGCCTAAAATAATAATAAATAATAATAGCTAACATTTATATAGCATTTGCTATGTGCTAGGCACTGTGCTAAGCACTTTACAATTATTATCTCAGTTTGCAAAAATGATAATAATAACTAACATTTATATTGCGCTTACTACATGCCAAACACTGTGCTAAATGCCTTACGATGATGATCTCAGTTGATAGCAATAATAATAACAACAGCTAACGCTGTATTGTGCTTGCTCTATGCCAGGCACTGTGCCAATGCTTTCCAAAGCTCCCCCCCATGGGCGGTGGTCCCCCTGCCTGGGAGGCTCTGCTCCTCCCCTCCTGGGGGTCTCTGAATCTTGGCTTTCCTTCCTTGGAAGTCCATCTCCAACAAGAAGCGCTTCCTCCTTTTCCCTCCCCCTGACTCAATCCCTCCTCTGTGCCAGGCGCTGTATTATGTAGGCTTTGAGAATAAAAGAATAAATCTCTCCCCTCATTTTCCTTGCTTTCACTCTTTCCTATTTGTAAATAAACTACCATAAAAGTCATTCGGACTTGAGTCTTTCTTTTGGAATTGGCTAAACAATTCCTGGCGACCGAACTCTTAATTATTCAGGCCAACCATCACTTGGACCCTTCACATGGGGAGCGGGAGAAAGAGCAGGTCCGACTCCCTGGAATCAGGAAAAGGGTGTCGCTCCTCCCGGAATCTGTGAACAATCAAAGGAACGTAGAAATAAGAACTGCCTGAGCTGTCAGTTCAGGGCCGGTTTTCGAGGAAACTAGATGGGTGGTTTGAGATGAAAACTTGCATCATCTTCGGATCCGAGTAGTTCTACGTCCCTCATGGGGGGGGGGGGGGTCCAGTTGTTTCCCGGCCACGAACAATGCGATAACGTTTTCTCCTAATTCTCACAATCTGTCACAAGACAGAAATTGGGCTAGACCCATAATTGAATAGAAAGAGCTCCAGAACTGAGTCACAAGATGGAGTGAGTACGGTTCACTCCATTCCCATAATGAACCACTTATTGGTCAAATCCCCTCAATTCCTTCCTACCTAGCATTGATTACAGCACACAGGCGGCCCTTAAGAAATGTTGTGTTGATGGGATTCCCCTTTTATGATGGTGGATTCAAGGTGGCGAAGAGTATTTTGAAAATAGCTGATATATATATATATATATATGAAAGCAAAACAATAAAAAAGTTTTTTAAAAGCCTAACCTAGTCTTAGTATCAACTCTAAGCTGGAAGAGTGGCAAGGACTAGGCAATTGAGGCTAAGGAACTTGCCCAGGGTTACCTGAGGTCAGATTTGAATCCAGGTCCTTCTGATACCATACCTTGTGCTCTATCTTCTGTGCTACCTAGCTGGCCTACCAAGAAAACTTTTTCAAAAAACGTATTTATTTAATTAACTAATTTAGAATATTTTCCCATGGTTACATGATTCATGTTCTCCCCCTCCCCTCCTCCCTCCCCGCTCCCATAGCCAATGAGCAATTCCACTGGGTTTTACGTGTATCAATCAATAAAACTTTTTTTTTTTTTAAACCCTCACCTTCCATCTTGGAGTCAACACTGTGTATTGGCTCCAAGGCGGAAGAGTGATAAGGGTAGGCAATGGAGGTCGAGTGACTTGACCAGGGTCACACAGCTGGGAAGTGTCTGAGGCCAGATTTGAACCTAGGACCTCCCATCTCTAGGCCTGACTCTCAATCCACTGAGCTACCCAGCTGCCCCCCCCAATAAAACTTTTAAAAGAAAAGAGATCTAAAGAAAATTTCTCAGAGAGTATGTTAAAAAAGAAAGAGAGAATGAAGCACCTCTAGGCCATAGTTTGTTTTTTTTTTGTTGTTGTTTTTTTTTAAACCCTTACCTTCCATCTTGGAGTCAGTACTGTTGATTGGTTCCAAGGCAGAAGAGTGGTAAGGGCAGGCAATGGGGGTCAAGTGACTTGCCCAGGGTCACACAGCTGGGAAGTGTTTGAACCCAGGACCTCCCATCTCTAGGCCTGGCTCTCAATCCACTGAGCTACCCAGCTGCCCTAGGCCATAGTTTTTAAACCTGGGATAGATTTCAGGGTGTTTGTGATTGTGGATGAGGAAAAATGAATCTTTAATCTCTAACTGAAATTCCAGCTATCCTCCAGTTATTTAAAAATATTATTCTGAGAAGGGGTCCCATGACTTTACCACACTGCCAACAGGAGGAGTCCACGACCCTCAAAAAGGTTAAAAAAAACCTCTTTCTTAGGCCAAGGAACAGGGGTCCTCTGGACCAGTTTCAAGGAACTGATTGGATTTCCTGGAAGCCACTGAGATGACAGCAAGGCTGGGAGACACCAAGACCCAACAACAGGGTGCTTTTAAAAAAATGAACCATGATGTCCTGCCCTATTAAGGGTTGGGGGCTGCGTTCCTGGGGATCGTCATCGAAAGAGAAAACACTCCTGACGTTTGCTTTAAGGCAGTCCCAGCCTGCGGATGGATGTCAGGTTTTCTCCAGCTAGACGTGGGCTCCAGGCCAGGAATGAGGTGAAATGGAATCAGTTTGATGAATGCCAGGAATAAAAAGAAGGACAGAGGTGACCCAAGAGCCTTTACAAGGGCAAATCCAGGAAAGGCACTGACTGTCCCGATCCTCTGACTCCTCCGTCCCACTCCGGAGCGGTTCATCGAGGGACTCAAAAAAAGAAAGTCCTGGCTATACCAAAAATATTTCACTTCTGGTGGTAACAAAAACAGAGGATGCCCAGGTAGACGGGACAGATTGCGATACATAAAGGGAATGGGTTGTCACTCTGATATATGGAACAACTATTAGAAAGAATGGATGGATAGCTGTGTGACCCTGGGCAAGTCACTTGACCCCCACTGCCCACCCTTAATGCTCTTCCACCAAGGAGCCAATACACAGAAATTAAGGGTTTAAAAAATAAATAAAAAAGAAAGAAAGAATGGATGGATGGATGGAAACACAGGAAAATTTGTATCAACTGATGCAGGGTGAAGCCACCAGAATAATGGTATTAAAAATTTTTTTTTTTCTCTTTTACTTCTAAATGAAATTGAACATTTCCTTGAGTTATTTAGAAGCTTTATCCTAAGAAGAGATTCATAGACTTCCCTCGACTGGGAGGAGGGGGAGAGTCCTTGAACAGAAAATGTTCAGGACCCCTAATTCTAGGCCTAACAATCAACATCCCAGAGATCAGGTCCAAGAAGGAGCTGATCGAATTCCCCAGGAAACCACCCCATACCAGGAAGTCAATAGCTGACGTCCAATGCTGAATAGACTTATCTTGGCCCAGAAGAATCACTGGATCCTTGAATATATATTAGGATCACTGCCTTGTCATGGCAGAGGGGTTTGTGTAGTTCGACGAAACTATGAGCTAAGCCATGCAGGTAACCCCAAGACCGCTCAGAGCAAAGAGTTTTGACAAAAAAAGTGATCCACTGAAGAAGGAAATGTCGAACCACTTTAGTGTCTTTGCCAAGAAAAGTCCATGGAGAAGATCCGGTGTATCATGGTCCAAAGTGGGCGCCACCGCCCCCTGGTGGGTGCTGCAGCAATCCAGGGAGGCGGTGATGGCCACAGGGGCATTTATCTTTCCTATTAATTGCTATTAAAATTAAAAAAAATTTAATTTCCAGGGGGCTAAGTGATATTTTTTCTGGAAAGGGGGCGGGAGGCCAAAAAAGTTTGGGAACCACTGATCTACACAGTGATGGGCAAACTACGGCCCGCAGGCCAGATGTGGCCCCCTGAAATGTTCTATCGTGCTACTTGACATTATTCCTAATCTGACGAATACAATGAATAGGATACAATACAGTGAAACTTGGAAAGAGTTGCCTTAGAAACAGACTGACAGATGAGCATTTCCTTTCCTTTGGCCCCCTCTTTAAAAATTTTGCCCATCACTGGTCTATGGGGTCATGAAGAGTCTGACACAACTAAACAACAAGAGTCAGGCACTATGATACAAAGGAAGGCAAAAGACAGTCCCTGCCCTCAAAAAGGTGACAATCTATATTCACTTACAAAAACAAAGAATATGGAAATATGTCTTGTATGATAATACATGTATAACCCTGATTGAACTGCTTGTCAACTCTGGGAGAGTGGAGAGAAGAAGGGAGACAATTGGGATCATATAACTTTGGAAAACTCAAATGAAAATCTGTTATTAAAATAAAAAATTAAATTAAATTAAATATTATTTAAAAGTTTACAATGTAATGAAAAAAAAAAAGGAGAAATAAGAAGGCACCTTCCTGCTCTTGGCTGAAGTGGGGCACTATATACATGGTCAGAAATGGGCTCAGTATTGGTTGGTTTAAGAATTTATATATAAAAAATGTTTCTGGGGGCAGCTGGGTAGCTCAGTGGATTAAGAGCCAAGCCTAGAGACAGGAGGTCCTGGGTTCAAATCTAGCCTCAGACACTTTCCAGCTATGTGACCCTGGGCAAGTCACTTGACCCCCACTGCCCAGCCCTTAGCGTTCTTCTGCCTTGGAGACAATACATAGTAATGACTTCAAGATGTAAGGTAAAGGTTTTATTAAATAAAAAAGTTTCTATTAAGTATATATATATATATATATATATATACATATTAAACATGTATGTATATATTATATATACACATTAAGTATTTATTATATATTAATATATAAATATTAAG